>NW_014580530.1:0-5000 GCF_000485595.1 Priapulus caudatus
GCGAGATCGGGGTACCAATCTAGGGTAAGGCGCCCTACGTACAGCTTTAAGATGGCATCGAACTGTTGCCGCTTCACACGACAGACAATACGTGCGGCCCCTATGGCGTGGGGGGCTGCCGAATGTTTTCAGCGCGGAAGGGTGCCTGCCGCGCCGACGATAAGCGCGTATTTCAGTACGGTACTGCAATTAAGCGCGCTATAAGTCTTGGAATGTAGTTTATTTAAGCGTAGTGACGTAGTACGGAACTGAAGACCTCGTGGTGCAACGCAGCTTATGCAACTAAAAATTGTAAATTGTCAAGCAAATGTCCGTAACTGTTGTTAATACAATCAGAAGTCTTATGCAACTTAAAAATTGTAAACTTGCTCACAATGTAAAAACTGTTGTGGTTAATACAATCAGAAGTTTATGCAACTAAAAATTGTAAATGTCAACAACGTAACTGTGTGTTATAATACAATCGCGACATAGTGTATGCACAGGTAAAAATTGTAACTGTCAATCAATGTAACTGTTTGTTAATACAATCAGACAGTTTATGCCCAACTAAACCCAATTGTACACATGTCAACACGATGTAACTGTTGTGCTACATACAATCAGAAGTTTATGCCAGACTAAAAATTGTTAAGACTTGTCAACAAGACGTAAAACTGTTTATAATACATCGGAATGTGTATGCAAGCTGTAAAAATTGGTTAAACTGTCAACAATGTGAATGTCTGTTGGTATAGTAAAATCAGGGGTAAAGGGTAAAGCGTGGTAATTTTACGCTTACTTTACAACTTTGCTGGTGGGGCGCAATATGCGAATGTTTGTACGTGAACTTCGTCAGTTCGTCATTGTTGATCTGACCAATAAACGCAAAAGTTTGCACGTCCAACCGGTCCGATAGCAGTAGCTAGTTGGCGAGATTAGAACATGTTCTAATTCTCAGGCAATGTCGCCAATTCGGTAATTCGCCAACTCAAAGTTTGGCAATTGGCTAGAACCCACGCTTAACTATCAACTTCCCAACATTGTAACTGTCGTATAGTGACACACACTATCACCAGTCGTGTAACGTCGGTATAAGTGACACACGCGTGCTTCCTCTTTTTCAGACTACGAACGATCCAACGCGACACGTGTCTAGCAAGCAGCCGCAGGCGACACTCTCTCGCTTCTCAGCCTCCGACTCCTCAAGCATCCTCTTCAGCAGCATCACAGTGAAGTTAGTTAATAGGGCTCATTCGGAATCCCCCCACACTCAAGCCCCGGAGGCTGAAGACGACGGCAACCCGCGCCAGCCTAACGGCACCGCGGCACGCAGGGGCTCAATCGACGTCGATAGAAAACGACGCTACCCCAGCGCCACCTACCGGTGTTCCTCGTAGGGCTTCGCGTTTCACTTTGCGAGAGAGGATGCTGAGCTGGTGTCGTACGCAGACGACAAGGATGCTAGCTGACCAGCAGCAGAGACGCGGAAGAAATTACTGCTGCTGGCTGCGCCGCCGCCGCAGCTGCCGCCTGGCTGCTGCTGCTGCTGCTGCGCGTGTTCTCAGATACTTCACGCTCCCGTACTCAGGGCTCTCATTTAACATTTATAGCAATTACACGAGCGTATGAAACGCGGGTGTTGGTTGAATCCAACTCACACGTCTAGTAGAACTTCGCACTCTCGTTTCTCCCCCGTCCTCTCGATCGGGCCAACCGATTTCTCTCTGTTTCCGGTGTTTTTTGCCCCGTCTTTTTGCTCCGCTGGGTGCCCTCTCCATTAGTTAGCTCGCGTGCCAAAAACACTCACTCGCTCACACTCACTCGTTCACTCATTCGCTCACTCACTCACGGGCGCTGGTAAGCGCCGCTTGTGGTTTGTGCTCGTTTTTTATTGCTTTTTCTCGGGTTTCGCGGAAAGTTACAGAAAATAGTCATGCGCATCGTTTGAAGGCAGGCCGACGAAACACGAGGCTTGCAGAAAGAGAGCGCAGGCGCGAAACAAGAGAGAGAAATAGTGACGCAGAGAGAGAAGATTTTGAGAGAGAGCATGAGTAGAGAAAGGAGGATATGTTGTTGAGAGAGTTTTTTTCTGTCGATGAGAGAGAGGAAGGGAAACTAGAGAGAGGCTGAGAGAGAATATAGATCAGGGAGATATATAATTAAATTAGATAGCATAGATGAGATAGATATATATATAGCAACTAGATAGAGAGATAGATAGATAGGCCACCACACACGCGACACACACACAGCGGCGACACCGCGGCCGCGCCGTTGACGACAGTTTCTACGCGTGCAACGATGCAATCCAGCAAGAGACGCATCTGAAAGCTCGCTCCTGCCCGCTCCGTAACTCTGCTGTATAGAGAGAGAGATCGAACGCCCGTCCACACTGCCGCAGCGCTTAGGCGCATTGGAACAATCTGTCAGCTAGTAGGCCCTCGCCTGGGAACGAGGGCAGAATGATAAAAATTGATAGAGATGAGAGAAACAAAGCTGGGATTGGAACTATCTAGCGAAATTTCTCTTTCGCTATGAACGCGCGGTGCGCATTACGATCGACTTCATAAATTACCGAAAGACGACCGTCGAAAGAAGCAAAAGAGCGCACAGAGCAGATGAGAGAGATAGCATGAGAGTACGAGGGAGACGCGAAGGACGAGGGCCGGAGCGTATTCGTTCTGTTATTGAAGGAGGAATTCATGAAGATCGGCCGCTGTCAGAGCAGAAGAGAGCGCTCGCGATGATGATGTTTGGCGAGATAATTGGGAGTGATGAGACAGACCCATTTTGGAGAGACGTATTGACAGATGATTTTGACTTGACATGGAGGGAGCGAGGGAGATGTTGAGAAGAGAAAGGGAGAGGAGACCAGCGATTATTGCTTTTTTCTGATGCAGTTCGGTTTTGGGTGTCTTTCCGGTGTCAGGGCCAGAGAGAGGAACACTGAGTGAGAAGGCAGGGGCTCCGGATTAACCGTAACAACGCGGGATGTGTTATTGTAAACAGTAGCAGCGTCTGCTCATGTCTGCCCACGTCCAGGGTGCGCACGTGCTGCGCCACCCGCAGCTTGACAGCTGGAGCACGCAGTGGCTACGCGATGAGCAATATATGTATTTGTCGGCTGACACGAGCGGACAACTATGCGTTCGAGGTGTCAATCGCTTGCAGAGGAGAGAGAAAGAGGCGAGCAGAGAGAGAGAGCCCCTAGAGAAAAGACGAGATGAGAGGTGAGAAGAGGTCGCTCAGAGCGGAGAAGATGTGGAGGGGTGCCGTAGAGGAGAGGGGAGACGAGAGTAGAAGCAAGAGAGAGATGCGCCTGGGACCGAGAGAGAGAGCAGAGACCAGAGGAGAAGTGGGGGATTATGAGAGAGCAGAGGAGAGAGAGAGAGGAGAGAGCATTGTGGCACCAAAAGGAGAGCAGAAAGATCAAAGAGGGAAGGGGGGGGGGAAAAAGTGGCGTAAAGACGAGACGAAGACTGAGAGATGACGAGAGAGCGCCAGAGAGATAGATAGAGAGACGAAGCGATTAGAGAGAGAAAGAGGAGCGCGACGCTGAGAGAGAGAAAGGGAATACGAGAAAGCAGCGAGAGGAGAGAGAGACGAGTGAGAGAGAGAGAAAAGCGAAACAG
Source organism: Priapulus caudatus (assembly GCF_000485595.1). Lineage (NCBI taxonomy): Eukaryota > Metazoa > Priapulida > Priapulimorpha > Priapulimorphida > Priapulidae > Priapulus > Priapulus caudatus. The sequence goes on from NW_014580530.1 coordinate 3,615, forward strand.
CATCGCGCGAGAAAAAATAGACCGGAGAGGCGGAGAGAGAACCGCCTGAAAAAGTTTAAACATGATCTCTATTAAAAGTTCTTGCTGATCATATAGCGCTGCAGTGGATTTTGAAGCCATAGTGTGTGTGTCACAAACTACAGGACTGTGGTTGAAGCATCAGTGTGTGTGTGTCACACGCTACAGGACTGTGGTTGAAGCATCAGTGTGTGTGTGTGTCACACGCTACAGGACTGTGGTTGAAGCATCAGTGTGTGTGTCACACGCGGGTGGGGATACAGGCACTGTGGTTGACGCATCAGTGTGTGTGCTCACGAAACTACAGGACTGTTGGTTGAAGCCAGTCAGTTTGGAAGCACAGTGTGTGTGCTCACAAACTGTACGGGACTGTGGCTTAAACCGCCACTGGAAAGCCTGAAAAGCTAACTTAACGTGAACGCTAACTCTGTTACGACATTCAACAACAACAGCAGCAGCCAGCAGCCCAGCAACAAGCAACAACAACAACAACAACAGCAGCAGCAGCAACAACAACAACAACAGCAGCAGAATCTACACTGCTACGTGCACCGATAGAACCAACAGCATCGTCGTAACAGCACTGCGTCGTAACACGACATTTGTCATCGAGGAATAAAAATTAACGACACATCACTGTGACACGGCGGGCGGACGACAACCCGAGAATACGTGTATGACAATAATCGCATAAATGTCACAGTGTTACAACAGCGTCCGGATATGTGTCACAGTGTCATAACAGCTTGAAGATGAGTCGCGGTGTCATAGCAACGTGAAGACGCGTGTCACTGTGGGATATATGTCACAATGTGAAGATGCATGTGTCACCATTGTCCTAACAATGTGATTAGATGTGTCACCATTGTCCTAACAATGTGATTAGATGTGTCACCATTGTCCTAACAATGTGAGTATAGATGGGAGTGTCAGTGACAATGTCAGGATAACTATCAGTGACAATAACAACGTGAGGATACGTTTGAAATAACAATGTAAATGTAATACGAGTCCTACTGTCATATCAACGTGAGCGTATATGTGTGTGTCACCTCATGACGACAGCGCAAGGAAGCGTGTAACAACAGTGTGACAACGGTGTGACAACAGCGGGACAACTGTGGGTCAACCACGTGGAAACTTGGTGTCATCTGTGTGTCAACTGTGTGTCAACTGTGTGAAAACCGCGTGACAACTGTGTGACAATTTTGTGACAACTTATTTTCGCACACGACACAGTAAATTCGAGAACGAACCCCGGGTATCCGGCACTAACGCCTGCCCTCATCCATCATCGTCGTCGTCATCGTCGTCATCATCGTCATCGTCATCGTCATCGTCATCGTCATCGTCGCCATGACAGACGAG
>NW_014580530.1:7063-9393 GCF_000485595.1 Priapulus caudatus
GAGAGAGAGAGAGAGAGAGAGAGAGAGCGAGAGAGAGAGAGAGAGAGAGAGAGCGAGAGAGAGAGAGAGAGAGAGAGCGCGAGAGAGAGAGAGAGAGCGAGAGAGCTTAGGAAGTGAGAGGAGAGGAGAGAGAAAGCCGGAGAGGCACTTGGGCCCCCTACCCACCTCAACACTGACGTCATCGCCACCGTTTGACGTATCCCACACTCCATCACGTCACAACCCTTGTGCGTGACGTCACCGCGTCTCAGCGTCTCCACGTCACACACCCTGAGTCATACATCTACGTCACACCCGACGTCACACCCGACGTCACACCCTACGCCACACACCACATGGCACTCTACGTCACACCTTACGTCACACCCTACGTCACACACCCTACGTCACACACGCTCTACGTCACACACGTCTACTACGTCACACGCGTCTACTACGTCACACACGCTCTACGTCACACACGCTCTACGTCCCACACGCAGGTACATGGCGATCGTACATCCGATGCGACTTCGGATCGGATCCAAGTCGACGAAGGGCTGCATCGTCATCATCTGGACGTCGTCTGCCTTCATCGCGTCGCCGCTGATGGTGTTCTCGACGCTGCAGTACTTCCCTGACGGCGTCGGCGGCACTCTCACCATCTGCTATCCCGTCTGGCCCGACGGTCTGTCGGGCGGCAAATACGACTTCATGTGAGTAGCGGCTGGATGTGTGTATATCGCATTTAATAGAATCTCTATTTATGTACCCTTGATGTATTTATATATCTTACTATAAATTGGGGAATTTCTGTGTGTGTGTGTGTGTGTGTGTGCGTGTGTGTGTGTGTGTGTGTGTGTGTGTGTGTGTGTGTGTGTGTGTGTGTGTGTGTGTGTGTGTAGTTGGTCCGCGTATACGTTTCGCGCAACCCGCTCACACGGATCCTCTCCAAACTCTGTACCGAAACTTCTACAGATCATTCGACACGTTGGCATGGCTATTTTTTCTTTACAGTTTATTTTTTTCCCATTCCACGTTCAAAAACGATTTTAAAAAATGGGAATTTTTGCACCGAGCGCGGGCAACGCACAACACGAAAACACATTTAATGGCAATGTGAAAAACAATTATAACGCAAAACGCTCCTATCAAATTTCTAAAGTCGCTCCATCTAATCTAACAGAGCAAATGTTATATCATTGTTTTACATTGTTCTAAATGGAGCGTCATTTCTTATAACATACGTAAAAATTTCCAGACGGCAAAAAATTGTACCTAACGGTGTGTGTGCGCGCGCGTGTGTGTATGCATAATATATATTGTTCAAGTGGGTGCAAGTGTCTTACATGAAATACCGTATCGCGAACAGAGAACTACTACTATCTGATGTACTCCCTAAACGCAACTCGTGCGCATATGTGGCCATGAAACATGAACTTCCATATATTATAGATGAGTATGTGTCGAGTGCATCATGCATAGATCATGTGAGGTAATGACACATACAGGTAAACCAATCAGACAGACAGACAGGTGCTCCGACATCCTCAGAGAGACGTCGCATCCGATTGGCTACCGGTGGTCACGTGGTGTTCGGTCGACAAGCGAACAGTGTTTTGCCTGTGCTAGCGGCATAAATTCAAAGATTAATTATTTATAATTGCCTCATTTCGGCGTTTATTGAAAGCCCGCATAGCAGACAAAATTATTACGATCAAAGTGTATGAGGTTCGTGTTATTCGAGGGTACCCGCGAGTTGTTCTTCTCGTCGTTATTTTCGGCTTTTACGATTATTGAATTTATTCTCTAACGTGCGCTATACTATAATATATAGCGTTTACTCTCTAAGTGGCGAGCGATTCAATAATTAATTAAAAGTATGTAATTAATAAAGGATAATATTAATTTTATGTCGGACACTTAACGTAGATCTGATTAATTTTAATTACAAAATTATCTAAATTTAGGTATCGTGCAGGTAAATGGTCAGGTATCGTATATATGGGGAAGGGTTTCTATGCGAGTTGCCTTTATTGAGGAAAAATCACGGGTATGGACTAAACACACAACTACGCACGAGCGCATGTGCACGTATTATCAAATAATTATACGAAACACATACACCCACATCGGCGGGTGATTGAAAACGAAATGGTTTTATTTACTCCTGGTCGCATATTGTACCATATCCACGAAACATATATATTTACATGTGTGTGTGTGCGGTGGGAAAGTGTGTAGGGGGCGTGGGAGAGAGAGAGAACGCGCGCGCGTGTTTGTGTGTTGTGTGAGTGTGCGTGTGCGTGTGCGTGTGCGTGCGTACGTGCGTTCGTGTGTGCGTGCGTGTG
>NW_014580530.1:15831-16459 GCF_000485595.1 Priapulus caudatus
TATATATATATATACTATATATATATATATATATATATATATATATATATATATATATATATATGTTTCCGCAAATACGGTACACAAAAATAGACGCGTGCACGGGTTGAAAGCAATAGCACGTAAAGTTGATCATCACCAACTATAGCCAGCAGACAGACAGACAGACTGCATGCTATAATGCTCTCTGCCTCCCTATCCATCCGAAAAACATCCTCATCCATCACAACAACGACGATGTCTTGTCAATAGATGGCTTTAATCAGAATTTTACACGCCGGTTTTTTTTACACAGGCGATCGTTTGTCAAGTTTATTCGAACGTGAAAAAACGCAAGATGGCGCTGATTCAGAGGGGGAAAAAACCATTTGTCGCCGTTTTGAAGATTTGCTAAAATGAAAATCTTGCCAATTTTTTGGCATCGCTGCTCCCCCCGTCTCTCTTTTTCTCATCTCGTCGTCATCGTCATCGTCCCTCTCTCTCTGCTCTCATCTTTCTCAGCTCTCGTTAGCTATCACTTTCTCTCCTCTCTCGTCTTTCTCTCTCTCTGCGATCTCTGCTCTGCTTTCTCTCTTCTCTCGTCTCTCTCTATCTCTACTGCTCACTCCTGCTTTCTCTCCGCTCTCCG
>NW_014580531.1:0-6692 GCF_000485595.1 Priapulus caudatus
CACGTACTCTGCTTGGACTGCGCATGCGGATTTTGCGATCTTAAAAGTTGGTGCGGGTTTCCGATGAATGTTTCTTCGGGCACATAACTTTTTGGAAAATTGCCTCAAAAAGTTACTTTACGATGGAAAAATCGCGTTCTAACGTAGCGGAATGTATTCGCGACGGCCAGAAGGGGCCCCACCTCGATTCGCGTGAGCACACGCGGCACGGTTTCGGAGGAGATACGGAAAACGACACTTCGGCTCTTTCTAGTATTATATAGTAGATGATGAACAAATTCTTCTCAGACAGCTTAGTCCCCATTATTTTTTTTTTAATCGGGGCGGAAATAATTTAAACGTGGCGCAACGATTGAAACGGGGCGGGAGCGCCCGGTTTGCGCAACGTAGGGAGAAGCCTGAGTACTATTTCATGTCCGCACGCAGACGTTATAACTCCGCTTTGCTAATCTGAGGGTGCGGGTCATTACTTCATAGCAGCCCATTACATACAACATTACATAGCAGCCCATTACTCGGGTCTGCGTCGGCTCGGACTATAGTACTATAGGCTAACCCGCTTACATAAACCCAGCGGTAACTGTCAGAGGTTCCACACGAACATTGCGTGTACATCGATAAACAACTAAAAATGATAACTGGTCGCATAGTAGAAAGTTATGTCGTGTCCAAGGCACTATCAAGAAAACGACATGTTAATGCGTTGAAACGTGCCATTGTTTGGTGTCTGATTAATGCTACAGTCACCGCAGCGCTTTGCGGGGAAATGTTAGATACAATAATGTAACGCAAACCCCAGGATAGGGACAGAGGATACATTCACCCTATCCTGGGGTTTGTGTTACATTATTGTATCTAGTAGTCACTAGAGCCTGCGTACGGTTGCCGCCAGCGCCAACTAGAGCTAACGCTATCTGTGACGTTGTTTGGATACTGAGCCAACTACAAGTTTTTATGTGTCAAGAATTTAAAATGGTCTATTGATGTAATCCAGATGAGACGGGATACTAGAGAAGCGTTGCCGAAAGGAGGTGTTGATCCGAAGCGCTGAGCGCAGATCTTGCGCGCAGTTCCGCGGCAAGGCGCACGCGACCGCGGGAACGTCCCACGACAGTATGCCAGCGCTGGCAGCCATGGCATCGTGCGCCGCAGTGCGTTAGGCCGGCGCACGGATCCATAGCTTCCAGCGAGCAGTCGAGGAATTTGTTAAGAAAGATAGAATGAAAGAGCTGAGCTTCATTCAGCTGGTGTTCTTGGCTAGTGTAATGGAAATATCAATAAATTGTCAACACGATTTAATTTACACGTAGCGCTTGCTATAGTATGTGTAAGTATAAGTGTTGTATACGTACGTGCGTCGGTGAGGGGGGGGGTGTGAGTGCGTGCGTTTCACTACAATGTTATACGCACGTGTGTGCCGTATTTTCTGCTCTCGTAATACTCAGCACTAGCTATGATGCTTGGCGTGCCGCTGCTTCAAAAGTTAAAAGTTGACGGAAAACACTACTTCGTGGTTCATGTTGTATTCTGCTAATCGCTTTGTTTTGTGAAGAAGACTCCGTTAAAACGATATGGATCTTTTAAATAATACAAAATGACATCACACATGTAGATGATCATGTAGAGACGATGGACTTCAGAAGTACATCTGCAACATAAGCAAGAGGCTCCACATTGACGCGTTTAAAGACAGGCAATGCAAATATATGCGAATTGCGAGAATTCATTTGCTGCAAATTGAAAGCACTCACACTACCACTACACCCGCTACACTTAGTACTACACTGACGTTGCGACTACACCTATGCTGTAACGTGTGTGCTTCTTCTTCCGTTGCGCGCGTTGTCTGTCATTGTGTCCCTCCCTCTCTCTCTTGCTGGCTCTGTCTCTCTCTCTTTGTATCCCTCTCTATCTCGGCCGCTATCTGTTGCTGTCTCTCGCTCTCTCTGTCCGTCTTTCTCTGTATCTGTGTGTGCCCCACTCTCTCTGTGGCCCGCTGTCTCTCTCTCTTAGACTTATGCGCTGTCTTGCAACATAGACTTATGCCCTGCAACATGCAAACACCTTCTAACTTGAACCCCCAGGACCTTTGTGCTAAGGTTGCCTGGTTAATGACTGATGCGGGTAATTGCACGGGACCCGTTTGACCGTAAGGCTATGTTACGAGCAAGTTAGCATGCCTCAGAGGGTCATTAACAGTCAAAGGGTACATATATAAAGGAAGTAATTAAGGCTCATATAGGCTGTATGTTCCCAAGGGCAACAATAAAAGAAATGGGAAAAATCAGGAATAATATCATAATAACAATAATAATAATAATGATAAGACAAAGCCATAACCCTAACCTTAACACTAAGCATATCAGCTAGATAACAATAACAATAATAGTCATCGTAGCAATAATGTGAATAATAATGATAATTTTATTCATAATAATAATGCCAATATCAATACCGGTAATCAGAAGAATAACTACGTTGAGGCAGTACCCTGAGAGACATACACCCTATGAGCGCAAGTAAGAGACCTCTAGCGCTGTAGAACGCCATGTAGGCGCGTAGAGGTCATGTACGGTCGTCTATATAATTTGTAGACGCATCTAATAAAGTTTCCTACCTTATTTATACAGAATTGCAATGTTTACATCTATCAACTCACTGTGATAATGTACAGACAAACACACGCGTTTAGCTCACAATGACTGTCTCATGAGTGCAGCTGTGCGTCGACCTGACATTCGTTCTCCTGACAAGTTGCTATGCTGTGGACTTGGGGCCAGACACTGAGGGCTTCCTGAAACAATGCAGTGACTATGCATCGATTGACTAATTATTATTTAGTTGCGAAGTCTATGTATGCTATTGTGCAAGCTATACTATACCATATACTTAACTACAACACACGCTGAGACATGGGTATGAGACATGGGTATCTTTTACATGCAGAAATGCCATTGTATAGACAACGGTGGTGAGTTTTATGGAAGTATAATTTGTTGTTCTAATCTGCGAAGCAATGAACCAAACAATATGCATGTTAATTACACCAAATTCGCAACTATAAAAACTCAGCTGAAAAGAAGTAAAATAATGCACATACTGAATTATTACTGATACTGATACAACTTAAATAAACGTAGCCTACGCGTATTGCACGACTTTATAACAATGTATTACTTGTATAGCACAGCTTTGCTGCACTATGTCACAGGTTTGCTGCACTATGGTACGTGTCTACTATACTGTGAAATACAAAGTAAGTACGTAAGTATATGAAGCAAACGAAAACCAGATTGAAATAATCGCTGTGAAGCAAGAAAACCACAGCATTAGCGATTACTTACGTTCGACCTTCACCTTGAAATTTTAGCAAACAATAAAAGAAATCGAAATAATAAGGAATAATATAATAATTAGATACTTCCCAGCAAACATGACAGTATTGGGCCAATGCTGGCGTTGTTCTGGAACGTACCGGCAGTACCGCTAATGGGTCAGCTGTACTGGCCCAATGCTGGTCCGATTCTGGCTGGTAACGGTAACGTTTCATCGGTATACTGGCCCAGTACCGGCTCATCTAAGCCACAGGCACCTATATCTAAATCCCCCAATGCGAGCACCGAAGGTGTGAGAAGGTAGGACACACAATTTCACGAATGTCGATATCAATGAAGTTTGTGTTCCAATAAAAGTAGCACATACCCGTATTCCTACTTTGTTGTACTAACTCCCTGTATATGTTTCACTGTCGATGATATTTGATAGCGGTTAGGAGAGTAAAATCCGTCGCCCAGTAAAAAATTAACAGTTCCCACACGTACAATGGCGGTCATTGGTGTTGACAAATTCGTTACCAATGCGAGCTGAATGTTATGCCGCCACCTGATTGGACAAAATTCAAGTCCGGGATCCCCAGCTAACACATAACGTTTTCCTAACGTTATGTTCTGGTTTTATTTTGGTTTGGTTTGAATTACTTCTAGAACGTTCATCAACGTATAATAAAGTTATTATTGCGTTCTTGACAAACGTTTTGCCCACAACGTTGTGTCAACCATTTAACGTTTTGTTATAGTTGCGAAATAGTTTACTACAACGTTAGCTAATACGTTGCATAACCATCTTTAACGTTTTTAAATAGTTGCAAATGGTTAGAAACAAACGTTATCTGCACACCTTTACTAACCAGTACTGAACGTTTATCTAGGGTTTCGAGGGGGTAAAAATAAACTTTATTTATAAACTTAGTCGTAACTATGACAAAACGTTAGCACTGAACGTTGAACGTAATCGTTATTAACGTTTTTATATGTTAGAAACAAAGTTAGCTGCACACCTATTACAAACCAGTACTGAACGTTTATCTAGGGTTCGGAGGTGGTGAAAATAAACGTTATTTATAAACTTTGTCGTAACCATGAACAAGCGTTAGTTATGAACTACACTTAACCATCATTTAACGTTTTTATATGGTTAGAAACAAACGTTAGCTGCACACTATTACAAACTAGTACTGAACGTTTATCTAAGGATCCGAGGTGGTGAAATTAAACGTTTATTTATAAACTTTGTCGTAAACATTTACAAACGTTAGTCATGAACGTTACACTAACCATAATTTAAGTTTTTATATGGTTAGAAACAACGTTTTCTGCACATATATACCAGCTAACAATCATAACGTTTTCGCAACATTTTTGAATGGTTATTTCATGTTTTGGTATGAATGAAACGTTTTCCACGTTCGTATAAACGTTTCTAGTAAGTTATAATTTAGGTTTATTTAAAAACGTTGCTAAAAACGTTCTATTACGGTTAGTAAAAACGTTTATAATAAGGTTATATTTAAGTTATTGAAAACGTTTGGCCAAATCGTTGTTAACGTTCAGTAAACGTTTGATCGTAACGTTAATGTCGGTTCCTAACAAACGTTTGCCAAAAACTTGTTATAACCCACTACGTAACATTTATCAATAAGGTTGTGAAATGGTTCCCTAAAACATTTGAAACCAACGTTTATTTTATGTTTGCATTACCAGCTATGTTAGTGTTCCTGACAACGATTTACCATAACTAAATATTTATTCATATTAAGCGGCGCACACATACGTAAGCATGCACGCACACACGCACGCATGTACATCCGTGCACACGCACGCATACCCACACGGCCACACCCATATACAGGCACACAAACTTGCGCGCGCACACACGCACACACACATACACAAACACACACGCGCGCACGCACGCACGCACGCACGTACACATACACACACACACACACACGCGCGCGCGCGCGCGCGCGCAACATGTTGGTCGTACACCAAGCCGCGGCTGTGATAGTGAACCACGCATACACACAAACACAACTCGACCGCCCTGGCACGTACGTTCGCGATAACCCCTCGCACTGTACACTCGGCGATAATGCCTCGCGCTGATTACCTAGTCTGACACTGGGTCGCGTCCTTTAGCGGCCGTGCTTCTGATAACGCTACAGCTATAAACGGGCAGGAGCCAGTCTGCGCATAGCGCGCGTAACTCATTACGACGCCCCGTACAAGTGGAATATAACACAGTCAGAAAGTGTTCGAATGCGGCCAAGCCGGTTGTCGAGGCACCAAGTATACTGCATGGACCAACGGTACTAAATTATATATGTTGTTTACTCCCCTAATAGTTATTATACGTATTCTCTGGATAGCGTATGTGTTTCATATTGGTTATGTTCGTGAATTATAGTCTAGAGTAAATTGCGTCGACACAGGCTGCATTTCGTTGATTGTATAGGCACTCGTATGCCCTCTTAGAACTATAGGCTTTGCTCCGCCACAGTCGTGCGACTGCCAAAGGGCCTATAGTTCTCAGCTAGGCACTGTACTGCAGCTTACGCGCGCTGCGCGCGCGCGCTGCGATGCGTACGCGGTGTGTGTGTGTGTTGTGTGTGTGTGTGTGTGCGTGGTGCGTGCGTGAGCTTCGCGTGCGTGCGTGCGCGCCGTGATGTGAGTGACGAGACACTACCAGCAGATTCGAGTGGGCCCTACATGATTTTATGTATTCATACTGGGCTGGCCTGTTCTCTTTTGGAACAGACAGGAGTTGCTTCGCATGGAAAACTTCTGAATCTCATGCTCCAGCTGAGAAGTGACTGCTGAACTAGAAGCAGTGGAGTGAGGTATGTACTAGTGTTAACTTCGTGAAGCAGTTGCAGGTAATTAAATAACCCATATACTGCCTATAGCTGTAATAAACTGTCCTTTTATTTATTCTATATTCACAGTCGCAGATTTATTTATGCAGAATCTTTTATGACTATGATTAACAGATGATATTACATATATATGATATATATATATATATATATATATATATATATATAGAGAGAAGAGAGAGAGAGAGAGAGAGAGAGAGAGAGAGATATTATGTATGATATACATGCGTACGTACATTTGGCACGTTTTGTTTCTGTGAACAGATAGAGTTGCATACATGGGATACCAAGCCATCTCCTCACCGAACCACCAGTGATGAGGAGATGTGGAGAGGTGGCGAGAGAGACACACACGCACACAGAGAGAATACACATAGAGTAGAGTATAGGAGCACTAATGCGGAGAGAGAATAAAGGCAAGAAAGTTTATGTATATATATACACACGCCGGAAATTGATACAAATAGATGTGTTTTGT
>NW_014580531.1:6717-16445 GCF_000485595.1 Priapulus caudatus
GCATTACATTTCGTCTACAGCGTATAAACAGCTGCGCAGCTAAGTACGTTAACATGTGACATCTGAGCTCATGATGCTCACAACGTTGGACATCTGAAGCTACAGGGATGTTATTGGGCCTTTCTGAAGCTAACGTCCTGACATCCCTGTCAGTCTTTCTACCTTTCTTGAGAAGTTGTTGCAGGTGTGGTCAGTACAGCCCGATGTCTAGTAACAGTCGAGTAACTCAGTGTCCTTGCACCTGTCGCCAGTGACAGTCGCATGCGGCTTGGCACCCGGCGTAGCATCCTTGCTGGCTGCCGGCGCCATGTGAGCTGCAAAAAGGTGCAGCGATCGAGGAACGAACACCTACATGAAGAAACGTACAGCAGTGAATTAATCGATTATACGACACAGTTCAACGCAAACTGTTCAACAGTTCAAACGGTGAAAGAGGTGCAGCGAGGGAGGAAGGAAGACATACATAACCAAACGTAAAACACTGAATCAATGCATTATACGACACAGTTGGAATGAGGCTGTGAGACTGTCCGCCCGATGATCGAAACTTAGGTGCGCATGGGCCAGAAGGTTTATCATCGTGGTGACGACCACGTCTATTGACAGAGCATCCTGCTCCACCTGCGGTCTCTCGTGCACCTCATTCACAATTGAAATATATGGCAATTCAATGATGTCACAAAAATGAGCAACCCATTTTAGCAAGGTACTATTGTTCATTCTGTCATTTACAATTTGTTTATGCACAACCTATGGGTGTCGCCGGCGAGTTAGTCGTCTTAGTGCTTTTCAAAGAAATACAGCATGGACATTTTAGCTTGCATGCTGCTATTAGCTGCATTTACATGCTGCATGCTAATAATTGGTACAATTGGTGGTAATACATTACTATATGGTATGTTAGTCACGAGTAAATTTAAACTACGTCTTACCATAACAGATGCAAGAAACTTTATCAGCCATCGTATACTAACAATAAATTGTTACCATGTGTTCATTATGGCATTATATGACCATTGCTCATATCACTGACATGCTTAAATAATTAGCGAAAAATGCTACAACACGGTCACAATACATTACTATATATGTTAGTCACGAGTACATTTAAAGTAGTGTGGACATTTCAGGGGGGAGTGAAGAGTTGTCGAGTTCAGGGGGGATGACGTCATACAACCAGAGACCAACCACCGCAACAGAGGTGGAAAGTTTTCCTGCGAGAGGGTGGCGCCAGCCGATGTGGGAGGTGAGGGAGTTGCACCCTCACGTACACGCGCCGGGCGAGAGGGTGCGCCAGCCGAGCACGTGCCAGACAAGGGGGTACAACGCTCGTGCGTATAATGGACCAAGGGGGTTGCATCACCTGTACACGTGTTAAGCGAGGGGGGACAACGGCCATACACCCGACGCACGGGACAGGGAGAAGCAGCATGGTGGTTCGAACCAATTTTATTGTGTCAGGTATCGTGACTGTTAAGTTTACGTTAGGTTTTGCAATTTTATTACGTGCCCTGCATTCGATGCCACTCGACCATTCTAAATCGTCTCTTCTATTTTTCACAGTTTCTTGAAATTGTTACCATAATCCATACATCACTATATGTTTCAAAGCTCTCAATGAATCATGGCCGGTACATCGTAACAATCAATTATGATAATAGTCTATTACACTATTGTAACTGCCAGTTATCATATTATAATGCCTACCCAACCCCCATCGTTTCACAATTCAAATATATATGCCAATTCTATGATGTCACAAAAATAAGCAACCCATTTTAGCAAGGTACTATTCTTCATTCTCTGATTTACAATTTGTTAATTTGTCCACAACGGTTACAGCTCGCTATAGTCCGACGGCCCAATAGTCCGAAAACCCACTAGTCCGAAAACCCACAGGGGATGGGGTACCGATCTATACCTAATGTTTAATTAATTAATTAATTAATTTGTAATTTTAATTTTAATCTTAATTTTAATATATTTTACATCTTATTTTTACTATATAATACTGTAATACTATAATAATTCATTGTTACGATGTACCATGATTAATTGAGAGCTTGGAGACATATAGTGATGTATGGATTATGGTAAAAATTTCAAGTAACTGTGAAAAATAGAAGAGATGATTTAGAATGGTCGAGTGGCATCGAATGCAGGGCACGTAATAAAATTGGAAAACCTAAACCTAACAGTCACGATACCTCACACAATAGAATCGGTTCCAACCATGCCAACCCCCTCGCAGTGTATACGCAAAACCTTTCTGTTCTACTTTCTGTTTACGTTCGTGCAACGGTTAGTTTACGTTTCAGCTAACCTCAGGGTTAAACACTACAATCCCTCCCCTTTTGAAANAATGATATATATAATGATATATATAATGATATGGTTCGCATATACTTAGTGTTGCTGCAGTTAATAGCCTATGTCATTTTCGGAAGTTTATCAATGTTATGTGAATGTTTCTAAAAACGTTCTCACAATGTCACAAAAATATGAACTCGCGCCGAGCCGCGCAGCGCACGACTGGGAGAGACAGAGACGGCTACAATATTAACCTGTAGAATAGCTATAAGAGAAGTAAACGTGTAAACGCCTAACGAGATAACGTAAACGTGGCACGAGCAATATATATGATATGTATATATCTATACGCTATATTCGAGATACGTGCAGTGAGTGTTGTGTTATTCATGTTATCCGTATAGAATGAATAATGTAATGAAGCTAAAGTCATTACGATATAGAGCGACACTGCATGACAGGCACGGTTCTTGACCACGTCTATGCCGAGACTACGATCCGACACAGGGACACTTGGTCACTCGCTTCGTTATAGGCAGTTCGATACGAGTACTGCCAAGTACAACATTCCGAGTAAACAAAAGAAACCCTCCCCCTATCATTAAAAAGAGCGACAGTAGCGATTTTCTGACCGAGGCATGGCCTTGTTTCGTAAACACATTAACCTGAAATGTTTAAACGCGTAGTACGGCCTAGTACTAGGTAGATCACGTGACACATCCAGAATTGCTTAAATAGAGACGTTTTCTAACAGAGAGAGAGAGAGGAGGAGAGGGAGAGGAGTCTCTCGGAGTCTCTCTCTCTGTCTCTCGCTCTCGCTCTCAGGTATGTATGTATAAATAAGTCTTACCGTATTCGTGTTACAGTATGCATCTTAAAAACGTATGTCTTAAACTCCTTTTAAGACTAGTAAATGTATTTGCGTGTGTAAACTCCTTTTAGAGATCTTGCATTAAACATGTAACTAATAACTTGTCTCTGTAAGTTTGTGTAAGAATTAAATAGACATTTGTTTGTACGTTATACTCCCGTGTCTGTCTACTTTGTTATGACCTCAGGGTACCTCACAAGGGTGCCCGCGCCAAGCAGGCATAGTACATCGCATGGTATAGATTATACGACACGAGACACACACACACACTCATTACCTAGAACCAGGTGTTTGTTTGTGACAACATCTCGATCATTACACTGATGCCGTTTCCCACAGCTTGGCAAGGTATAACACGAGTAGACAGATTCAGATTATTAATAACATCTGTGTTTTAGATACAAGTGTCTAGTATATTTAAGAATATTTGTTGTATTCATGTACTAACGTACGCACAGTACATCAAAGACGATTTTTCTCTGAGGCAGATTTGTTTCTAATAGTAATAGACATCTTTTTAATTAATTCTGTTGGTCATCTACGTTCTAATATAGTTCGTTGATATATTGTGTTGCTAATATGACTGTTGTTTTTATGTATACTCGGTATGTCGGTATACAATCCGCGATCCATGTCGGTATACATCTACATTCGTCGCGTGTGAGCGCAGAGACGAAGCACGAGGCGAGAGTGTCGCTGCCGTAAGAAATGAAACCGTAAGTGCACGTTTACGCCTGTGATTGCTGATTAGTGGATCTGCGCATGATCTGTTGGTTATTATATATACCCTTCATCACGAATATACCCCCCTAATTCCGACACAAATAGTCACCCCTAGGGCCACTACACGATTTTTGGGGGCTCGTCCGGGATTTTCGCATGCAATAGTAGCAGAAGAGAGTAATACCAGAGTGAAATTGTTATAGTCTAGTATAGTAATGCTGAAGGGGTCGTTGTCGTATCAAGTACTACAGATATGTACCCGAAGTACATATATGTATACACAAAGTGTACCAGACTTCTACTACAGAAGTGTACCCTAACCCTAACACTAACACTAACCCTAACCCTAACCCTAATCCTAATCCTAACCCTAAACATACCTCATAACAAAATATAAACATAATACTAAACAACGGGCTAAAACTACCTGGTACATATCTGTAGTACCTGATACGAGCAACGACGCCCATCTGCTATAGTAATAGATAACTTAGTGGCGAGGCTGAGAAATTGCTTCACTCCCAGCCCAGTACGTATAGAACCTGTACGACGCGGCAAGCAGCGGCCCGAACGTGATAACAGAAAACGCAGCGGCAGCGCCGAGCGTAATTTGCGTTATCAGCGCGCGGACAGCTGAGCGAGGCGCGGACGAAGTCATTGCACGAGGGGAGCAGGATCACCGCTGAAATTCGATACACCGGCTGATCTACACTAACGTACCGGCACAGGTGGCAGGAAAGCACTAGATATAATATATATTGCCGTGAAATTGGACTATTTCCCCCTTTTTCCGTTGTGGTGTTTATTAGCTCTTGATACATATACATATATAACATCAGTACTATGTATAGAGCAGAATAATTCCTTATAGTAACGATTAGAACTATTAGTCAGTCTACGGAAATATGAAAGTTCATGTTTAATTTGAACTTTTTGTTACTATATCTCTACTACTCTACTAATTCTCTACGACAAGTAGAGAATTACAGAGTTTGTAGTAGTTAGTACAAGTACAGTAGACAGTTATAAGTTGAGTTATCCTGTTTGTGTTAGTTTGAGATTTGTAGAATTCTATTGCTTAGTTGACTGAATATAAGCCACATAGAAGCGTGTTATGCTAGTGTTAGGATGAACATCGTATTATAAAAGGCTTAGAATACCAGGTAGAGGAATGTAGGTTTATTTTTATAACAGACTAACAGTACCTGACAAAACCATGACTACTATTCCACGTACTATTACCATGTACTATTATACACACAGACACTGGATTCTATATTAACCAGGGTGATTCGAACTCCGTATAAGTAAAGTTGAGTTTTTAATTTAGCAAACGTCAAATTGAAATCATCTTCGTTTGAAAAGGGGAGGGATTGTAGTGTTTAACCCTGAGGTTAGCTGAAACGTAAACTAACCGTTCCACGAACGTAAACAGAAAGTAGAACAGAAACGTATTGCGTATACACTGTGAGGGGATTGGCATGAGCTTGTGAATAGAGCAGCATGGTGGTTGGAACCGATTTTATTGTGTGAGGTATCGTGACTGTTAAGTTTAGGTTTTGCAATTTTATTACGTGCCCTGCATTAGATGCCACTCGACCATTCTAAATCGTCTCTTCTATTTTTCACAGTTACTTGAAATTGTTACCATAATCCATACATCACTATATGTTTCCAAGCTCTCAATTAATCATGGTACATTGTAACAATAAATTATTATAATAGTCTATTATACTATTCTAACTGCCAGTTATGATATTATAATGCCTACCCTACAAGGGATACAAAGAGAGAGAGACAGAGCTAGCAAGAGAGAGAGGGAGGGACAGAAATTGACAGACACCGCGCGCACGGGAGAGAAGCACACAGCTACCGCAGTAGGTGTAGTCGCAACGTCAGTGGTAGTACTAGTGATAGTGTGTGGTAGTGGTAGTGTGAGTGCTTTTGACTTTGCAGCAAATGATTCTCGCAAATTCGCAGATATTTGCATTGGCTGTTTTTTAACCCGTCAATGTGGGCTCTTGTTGTGTTGCAGATGTACTTCCGAAGTCCATCTCTCTACATGATCATCTACATGTGTGATGTCATGTTCAGTATTATTTAAAAGATCCATATCGTTTCAACGGGTCTTCTTCACACAACAAAGGACAGCAGAATTACAAACATGATCCAAAGAAGTAGTGTTTTCCGTAACTTTTAACTTTTGACAGGCAGCCATGCACGCAAGCACATAGTTAGCTGTAGTACTACGAAGCAGACAAATACGCACACACGTGCGTATACATGTATGAACGCACGCAGTCACACACCAACGCCCGTACTTATACAACACTTATAATTACACATACTTATACAACACGTGTAGAAGTACAACGTGTTGACACTTTCATTGATATTTCCATTCAACTAGCAAAGAAGAGCAGCTCAATGGAGCTCAGCTCTTTCATTCTATTCTTCCTAAAATTCTCGACTGCCATTTTCACTGGAGCATGGATCCGTCGCGCCGACCTACGCACTCGCGCCACGATCCATAGCTGCCAGCGCTGCATACTGTCGTAGGACGTTCCGCGGTCGCGTGCGCCTTGCCGGAGAACATGCGCGCAAGATCTGCGCTCAGCGCTTCGGACCAACACCTCCTTTCGCAACGCCTTCTCTAGTATCCCGTCTCATCTGCGACGTAGATGTCACGCTGAACGCTTCTTGGCAACACTGCCCTACACTCTAGTGTACAGCTGTAAACAAACACATCTTCCCGCAGGTGGCTACAAAACGATCTCCAAGACTATAGGCGTATCCATCCGAGACTGAAGCCTCCGGGACACTTTTTAGAATGAATGATTGGAGTTTGTTTGTAGTTGGCTGGTTCGGAAAGTGTAGTGAATAGATTGCAAGGCCTATATGAGATTCATTCCAAAGTTTCCTGAATAGTTTTGCACAACGGACCGGAAACAACCGAGTGGGCGGCAAATCTGTAAACGTTAGTTAGAGTGATTTGCAGAGGTCCCTTGAGAGTAAAGTGGGAAGTTACATAGTAATTGATTGTAAAATTAGCTCTTTGATGTGTAAACATTTCATATATGTGTGTTGAACCGAACTGGTATTGATTAATTGTAAGATTTCAAGCTAATAGCATTTGTCGTCTGTTACCTATTAATTCTGAAAGCCAACAGTGTAGATCGCATTTCTGGGTGATATAATTTTAAAGTAATAATTAATTTCACACTATGGAACTGAATCGTTATTCTGTAAAATTAATTTAATCTTAAATTTTAATTGTAGGGTGATGAACAAATTTTTGAAGCATTGTGGAGTTTATTAACATGTTATCAAATTAAATTGCAAGTTAGTACATGTGTTTGTTGTTTTCTATAAATAAAATAGTAAGTTTAGAAAAATGCATACTTTTACAATGAATGTGAAGGAATTTGTATATCAGCTAATTATTCTTGAAAAGTATGTGAATTAATTGCAAGTTAAATAAAATTGATTTGTTATTACTGTGAATTGATTTAAAAATTTTGATTAAATTTTCGAAACAATATAAAGTAATTTTATTTTATCAATTAGAATTATGAAATTCCATTAAAGGATTTGGACAGCATTAGACAGGAAACTGTCGCAATAATAGGTCGAAGAAAGTAATAGGAAACATTAAGAATTAGTGGCTAGTAAAGTAGTTTCGTATTTAGTTAGCATATAATTGTTCATGAAACGCTCAAGTGCCTGTGGGTTGGCGGTCTCCTTTTTCGATAGCCGGCGCGGTCACTTTTTTTGCACCGCGAGCGAGCAAAAACACGGCGGGCGGCGGCCGCGGCGACTAACAGAATCGGCGCGGCTTCGCCGTGTTTCGCATGCCGTCGCGTCACCGCTTTGTTCGCACCGCAAAACGAGCAAAGAAACACGGCGGCGGCCGCGAGCGAGCGAGCAGAATCAGCGCGGTCGCTTTTTTGTAGCCGGCGAGGTCACACTATTTGGCAGACGCGCGCGACAAAAACACGGCGGCGGCGGCGAGCGACGCATGAATCGCCGGTCCTTTTCGCACCTGGCGAGCGCTCCACCTAACTTCGCACGGGCGAGCGAGCAAAACACGGCGCGCGGCTATAATAGTATAGACTAAGCATATCAGCTTGCTCCTGCAATGGCATAGAATTTCGAGAGCTGGTAAACATGTCTTTGCTGAAGGAAGTGAGAGGATTGAAGATGTAGGGAAAAAGGAAGAGGAGGGAGACGGAAAGAAGCAAAGAATGGAGCAAACTAGCATTAGATTACAACTGACGAATTTTATTGGACATGAAATTGCATGTATAATTACGCCTAAAATCGAAATCTAGACATTACAGTGTCGGAAATTCTCACTCAAGACTCTTGTGATCGAGCCTCATGAAGGTGTAGTGATGTCGAACCAGACAATGCTAATAGTATTGAGACCTACTAAGTTAGCAATTACACTGCGAGTGGAATCAGGAGTTGATAATTGACGACGTACGACTAGTGGCACGTATTACATCATTCACATGCGTTGTATCTCGCTATAGAATCTGATCATACTCTTAAGTGGTATGCATCCACGCCAGTGAACTACATCCAACCCTCAAGAGACCCTATTATTCACTCTCTGGATTAAGTATACTAATAAATGCAAAAGCACAAAAAATCATTACCGATATTTTGGCTTTCAATTTTCTCCAAACTATGTGTTCAGCCGAGTAAGATAAGTAGAAACTCTATTTAATCTACTCCTGCTATGTTCATAGCAGCATTGAAACTGGGATTTGTTTTGACGGGATTTAACTAATACAGGAGTAGTACAGTTCTAATTCGCACATCAAGGCGTAACTATAGAGATGATACTGGCTCTATCCCCTATAAACAACATTATTAAACGTCGAACGATTATTCTTACAACGAGATCATAGAGATCATTCAATTTGTGCAATACCGCAAAGTAGTTTTACTGAGTGTAAGTACTTCAATATTAATAAATATTGAGTAATTAAAGATGATAATGACCCTGGAAACTCACAAGCCCAATATATACTATTACCACAATTACAGTAACAGACAGACCGGAGCATCTGTAGTTAAGAACAACGAAATCATCAACACCCGAATCTCAATAGCAAATATTTCATATTCAAATGACAGGGTAAACAATATTGAATTAGAGAGAAGTAGAAATTGAATTAAATAACAAATTTATGGCGCGCGGTGCTTGCGGGCGTGGTAGTAAAAGATATATTAATGTGATGTGTGTGCTGTGTGTGTGTGTGTGTGGTCTGTTGGTGGTGCTGTTGTGTGTGGTTGTGTGTGTGTGTGTGTGTGTTGTGTGCTGTGTGTTGCTGGTGTGTGTGTGTGTGTGTGTGTTTGTGTGTGGTGTGGCGACGTGCGGGCGTGTGGTGCGTGTGTGCTGCGGATAGCCCTGTCACGCTCTGATAAGCGCAATTACCCCTGTGATAAGCGGTCACCCTGTGATAGGCTGTCAACCTGCGATAAGCGGCTCACCAAGCTTTCGGTAGCGACAAGACGTTCGCTGGCGTGCGTCTATGTTTCAGGCTTCTTGGCCGAACGAATCTCCGCTCCGAGAGGGCAGCAGCCGCGGCGACGGCACCGCGAAAACATCACTGAGACCCGCAGCATCTGTCCGCCAAGCTGATCTGCCTGGCAGCGACGCGGACGACCGCGATGCGGCTCGGAGCACGCTGCGATACTGGTTCTGTAGGACAGCGCTCCCACCTTTGCCAGACGGACCGCTCTATAGAGTCGCACGTATCCTGAAACGCGGGCAGAAACGACATCGCTAGTCGAATCGATCTCGGGAACTGGG
>NW_014580532.1:0-16404 GCF_000485595.1 Priapulus caudatus
AGGCATTATAAAACAAAATAAAAATGGTTTATATATATAATCTTATAACAATATATATTTCGCGTGATTGGACTTGATTCACACTTTCGATGATTTGCACGGCCGAAGCTTAATGAATCGCATTCAGACTATCGATTTATTGAGATCATAATTATACGACCTAGCTGAATGCGACGTTGCGCGTGTAAAGTGTGTGTGAGTACATGTGTGCGCCGATGAGGGAATTGTTCATGTCCGTATACAATAAATAAATATATACGGATGTCTGAAATCACTCACATTATACATTTATATGGTAGCTCATCATTGCTCAGTGGTAGTCTGTGATATAGACGTTGGGGACGAGATGTTGCTGTGGGGTTAGGGAGAGGGGTTGATGTGGGTTAGGGAAGGGGGAGTTGATGTGGGGTTAGGGAGGGGGTTGATGTGGGGTTAAGGAGGGGGGTTGGTGTGGGGTTAGGGAGAGGGTTAATGTGGGGTTAGGGAGGGGGGATGATGTGGGGTTAGGGAGGGGGATTGATGTGGGGTTAGGGAGGAGGTGTTGATGTGGGTTAGGGAAGGGGGCGGGTTGATAAACAACGCTATATTTACAGTTATACGTTTCTCATGGTACGATGCAAAGATGACGTAAATAGTCATGTGGCCTGTCCTATGCCGTCATATGAACGGACTATGTAGAGTTGCGCGTGGATAGATGTTATCAAGTTATGTACCGCTCGATCTGCTATCACTGAATTTTTATCTAATTTAGTATCTTCACTGACAATAAGTAAATAGACGTGCATTGGTAAGCATTATAGCTTTGCATATTAAGAGCAACGGCGATGCGCACCAAGTGTATTGGATAACTCAGTTTATGATGTTCTTTACGTGTGTGCGCGTGCGTGCGTGCGTGCGTGTCTGTGTGTGTGCGTGCGTGCGTGCGTGCGTGCGTGCGTGCGCGTGTGCGTATGCGTTCGTGCCTACGTACGTGTGTGTGCGCTTGCGTGTTAATCTTGTGATTATTATTTCGTCTCTATGCTTTGTGGTCTTATGCTTGCGAAATCGCTCATCTGTTGTCGGACATTAGTATAGTATCTCACAAGAGTGAAACCAGAATCCCACAGCTCTTGTTTTTTTTGCAAGAAAAGAAACGCGGCCCCATTCGCTACCGTCTCACTCGTGTCCTAGTGTTCTTTACGTCATGGTATTTAATATTTTAATAATATATTATTCTTTATTATATATAATATATAAATAATATAACGATATTACGCATGTAATATATAATATGTTATGTAATTAAATATTATATCATTCTAATTTATATTATACATGAATATTATATTTAGATTAACCAATAAATCGTTCATCTTTATCACAGTAGCACACTTTCGGATTTTAATTTATTTCAACAATAGTTTAAATCTCATCTCTGTAATTTCATCTTGTGGTACGTCTACATGCATACATTTTTTACGTTCCGTTACAATGCTTTATCTCGCTGTTTCCGTGACACCAGGATGAATTCAACACGCATATTTCTCCTGGGACAAAATGCAACAAAAACTCTGCTTCGAACATTTGAACCAGCACCAACACCATGCCAAGAAAGATAAGAACAAACACTACCAAGAACGATATGCAGGAACGCTAACAATTTATACTTTGCTGTCATAAAAACATGGAGGAGTAGATGACATTCGCCTCACATATATATAACTAAATAAATAAATAAATATTAAATAATATCCATATATTATATATCATAATATATTAGTATAATACTGTAGTGTGAGCGTGGGGAGGGGCTAATTTCACTGCTCTTCTCCTTGTATCACCTTTGTACTACTATCTTGACATTTATATTTTTTTTTTTATATATTATCATTGACTTTTATATTATCTTGCCAATCCTATAGCGTACTAAACGATGTCATGCCCAGTTCCTACACATTGCTAGTACTATAGACTGTCCTTATCTGTTATCATGTTAGTCTAGGCTAGTACAACACACACAACTGGTTGAACGTCTGCCGTGCTTGGCTGACTTCGTGCGCCTCTTTCGTTCACGATTGACTCAGCAAACTTTGCCCTACATGCCATATCCCTCACTTGCTGTCTGCCTTTTTGGTGAGGCGTTGTAGCGTGGCACAGCGGACTGCCATATACGTGAGACATCATGGCGCTCTCCATTCAACTCTGACAATGATGTCTTCTCTTAGTTTTGCGGTTGTACGGGATCGGCCAGCCGTTGTTAAGATGATGATGGAGTCAGTTTGCTTACCATCGAAAGCAACGGCACAATAACATGGAGGTATAGAGCTGACTTAGATGAACCAATCTGATAGTGTGGAGTGGTGGATGGTGGTGTGTGGTCGGTGGTGGTGCGTGTGGGTGGTGGTGGTGTGCTGGTGCTGGTGGTGCGTTGGTTGCGTGGTGGTGGTGGTGTGGTGGTGGTGCTGGTGGTAAGTGTGGTGTGAGGAGGTGGGGTGCCTGGTGGTGATCACCCTCATGGGTCCCTATATTACATGAGAGTTAGCCGCCATGACGAGTTGCGGAAAACTATCGGTTCAGCGTGGTCGCTGAGCGACATGTTGTTTCCAAATCGAAATACTACACGCTCATGGCCGCGTAAGAAGTTGGTACAATTAAATTAGTCATATGGAAGCGAAACATCTTGAGTTACCTCTTCTAGAAGATCTAGATACACATACGACCCACATGTCTTCAGCTATAATGCTCTGTTAAATTTTGAGTTTATTAGAAGCAAGCGATTAGCTAATTTACATTACTACGGAATATTGTACAGCGTATCCATAACTGCGCTGTACTTAGCGGTCAGCGTGTGTATACTTGTGAAGCAACATGCGTTCAAATCCTGAGTTGGCGCAACTCTCTGTATGATCAGGCGACCCTAGGTTCACGCGCTAGCTCAGTACTATAGGCCGCTTCGCTGCCGACCGCAGGAGAGCTACTAGAGTATGTTCACCGCCTGATAGTAGGCCTGTCAGTCACTGAGTTGTTATATTTATAACCGATGTTATCAAGCAGTGTCATTCGTGTCCAAGGTCTAATCACCAAAGATCCGACACTCTCTATAACTTATAGCTATCAGCGCCTGTTATCAGGTATGAATAATAATTAATAATCAGTATTAGATATATTCTATTATTTATTACTGCGCCTGATATCTTTACTATCTATGTCATCTATATCTATGACGCACTCCTAAGCTGATGTTATCGTCAACACACGCAACAGCTTATCACCCCGGACACGCCGGCGACTACACAGCTACACGGCCCAGACTACACGCCGGCGACACACTAGGCGATCAAAATCGCCGCGACTTGCTATCGCGCCCGAGTCGAGTGGCAGCACACTACGTCAGATAAATCGGGCGATTAAATGCGTCGCGGTGAATAAGTCTGGCATGCATGTGCCGTAGACGTGGCGTGCGTGCGTGTGCACGTACACTTGCGTGCATTCATGCTGGCGTGTGGCGGTGTGATGTAAACGTACAGTGCTATGCGTGCGTGTGTGCGTGCGTGTGTGAGATGCGTGCGCGCGTGGCACGTATAACGTGCGTGCGTGCGTGCGTGCACCAGTGCGTCATGTGTGCGTGTGCACGACACGTGCGTAGCGTACAGTACTTACTGGTAGCGCGCCAGTGCGTGCGTGGCGTTGCCGTGTGCAAAGTACACGTGGCGTGCGTGCGTGCGTGCGTGCGTGCGTGTGTACGTACACCGTGCGTTCGTTGCAGTCGCGTGCGTGCGGTGTGCACTACACGTGTGTACATGCGATGCGTGCGTGCGTGTGCAGACGTAACACGTGCCGTCGCGTGTGCAAGCGTAACAGGTCGTGCGTGGGCGTGCGTGGGTCGTGCGTGTGAACGTCCAGCGGTGCGTGCGTGCGTGTGCACCGTCTTCACGAGCGCCTGCGTGCATGCGTGCGTGCGTGCGTACGTGCCTTCGTGCGTGTGCAGGTAGCACTTTCCGTGCTGCGTTTGCGGTCGCGTGTGTTCGTCGTGCAGGTACACGGTGTGTGCATGTGTGCTGCCGTGCGTACGTGCGTGTGTGTGCAGGTAGCACGTGCGTGCGTACGTGCATGCATGTGGCACGTAGAACCGTGCGTCGCGTGTCGTGTGCAGCCGTCCACACGTGCGTGCATGCCGTGCGTGCGTCGCGTGTGCACGTACACGTTAGGAAGCCGGCAGTGCTGCGATCGGCGAATCGAGTGTGTGCGTGCGTGTGCGACTGTAATTGTCTTAACACCCGCCGCGGCCCGCCGCCCAACCGCCCGCCTCCGGCGCGGGCCAGCTCCAGGCACCGCCCGTACACCATGCGTACCGTGCGTGCGTGCATCGCCTATTACATGCACCATAGACAATACGAAACTTCTGAACTCCTCGCTACTCTCACGTCAATATCATTGAAGCAACTGTGATTGGCTGAATGAAAGTTGTACAATCGGCGATAGTACTCGCCGCCCGGCGGACACACACTAGGCAAGTTAAACTCGGCGACAAAATCGAGGCCGCCCAAAGATCTCTCGATAATATCAAAACTCAATACCCTAGTGATGTCGGTCGGTCCCTCTGTAGGCGTATACCACGAAGAGACTTCCTCTCCTAGCTGCCTGATCGGTTCTGCTCGTGGCTTCAACTACTTTTGGGCCCCCACTCCCCTCTCCCGATGACTCAGCAAACTTTGCCTTAGCATGCCCCCGCGTGGTTACTGCACTGTATATCTCTGGTCTTCTAGTGTCGTTGTAGGCTGTGGCAGACTTGTTCTTGCTGGGCCAGCGTGGTCTAGTGTAAAGTGCGAGCGTCTGCGTAGCGGTGGCCACGCGGCTGCGTAATATGCTAGGCGGTGCACACAACATGGCGCTACTTCCATTCAGCTTGAGCAATGACAGTCTTCTCACGTAGTTTTGCGTTCTTACGGGACGGCCAAGCGTTCGTCTGTGAGAGCATCGATATGATGTCGCATTGCATACATCGAGGCAAAGGAGGAAAAGAACCAAGGTATGAGCGGTGACGATAGGAAGCGCGCTGTTTGTATAAGGCTTAGGCGCGTACGCCCGTCACATACCGCACTACTTCGAGAAGATCGAATGGCTGACGCTAGACTGTAGATTGTAGAACTATGGGCAGACGCCGTGCCGCACGTCCAATCTACGTGCACACCCACGTCAGTTACCATTGGCGGGCGCGTGCGTGCGTGGCGTGCGGCGTGCGTGTGTGCGTGCGACGTGCGCGAGTGGCGGTGCGATGCGCACACAGCGGTAGCGAGTCGCTGCCTGCCTGTGATGTCAGTGCACGACTTGGCGTGCGTCTGACTGCGTAGTGATGTGAGCTCGGCGCGCGAGTCACGATACGAGTGCGTGGCGTGTGCGCGTGCGTGTGTGATGTGCGTGTGTGCGGTGCGCGCGGCGTGCGTGCGTTCGTGTTTGGCTTGCGTGCGTACTATACTGTGAGCGTGGGTGGGTGGCGGCGGTTGCTGGGTGGTTGGGCGTGGCAGGGACCGTGACTCAACTGGTCAGGACCGATGGCGCTCTCGCTCATCGGCGCTCATCTATGGTAAATCTGAGTGAGTTGGGTCACTGCAATGCAGTTGGGACGGACTAATCCGCCGCGGCCAGTACAAGGTAGATTGTCATATATTAACTGTACACGACGCCCTGAAGATGCATAAACTAATTTCAATTCCGAGCACGACTACTTTCAGTATATGCTGCTATATTTAATATAATTTAATCTGAGTGACTAGATATGTTCATTGATGTAAGTTATCTGACACGAGAATCTATCGCACATGAGGCCTCAGTAATTAATGTTTCCGCACGTTAATTGCACTGATCTGGTTTAGGCCCTGACACGTGACATGAAACGATATTGTAGTGTGAAAAACCGAGTTCTGCTCCTTTGTATGTGTATTGCCAATATTTCCGTCAACGCACGCGTAGTGTATCAGCTATATGGCCGTATACCCACCGTCAGCAGGCCCCGGGGTGGCGTTCTTACGGCGCTGCTACCGGCGACGGAAATTGCACAGAGCGCGCCAAGGTGCGCCATAAGCGCGTATAGCGCGTGGAAACGCCAGAGCATCGGCGCTGTGTGTCGCCATGGTGCGCGCAATGATCGCCAATGATTCGCTCGAGTCACGGCGTTTGTTTTGAGCCTGTTCAGAGACAAACGCCAAGTTCGGCAGAATGCTGACCTGGAACGCGTAAGGAACGCGGTGGGGTGCGCCATTAAGGTCGTGAGACAAGCGCCGTCCCATCTCCATAAAGCGAAACGTGGTGTGGATCGAGGTGTCGTAACATAGCGCCGTAACATGTCTCCATAAACGCCCGTCACAAGCGCTCGTAACATCTCCATAAACCCGTACTACGCGAGCAAAGACGCCCCTGCGAAAATGGTAACATTTGGCAACGGCGCACTTCATGGCTACTGCACAAACGGTGTTTCTACTCACAAACGCACAACTATAACAGTATGATAATTCCGAAAATCTGACCAGCTTATACTAGTCGCGCGTGAGAACCGGCGCTTAGAAACTCCGTGAGTCGCCGTGCAGTGCGCGCTTCCGTAGAGAGCGCGCGTAAGAACCCCATGAGCGCGTAAGAGCGCCGCGAACACGCCAGTCGATGCGCCGTTTGCCAAGCCCATAGATCTCAATACAAACGCGCATAAGCGCGGAGAGGTCATGGCGGGCGCAGCCGTGAGAACACGGCGTCTGATCGCAGCGGAGCACGCGTTTTTCATTTGTAATTTGTTGGGCAACTTTTCTCGGCGTGTGTTGCGCAAGTTGTCGTCGACCTTGTACATTTCTGATCGCCGTACGGTCGGCGGATCGCGTCGCGGATGGTCGCCGTCCGGCGTGTGACGGGGGTATAAGCTGGGGAAAATGCCTAGAGGGGGGGGCCAATATAAATCACACATATGTAGGAACAGGATTGTGTTAAAGGGATAACTGTTTTTGTAATTTGTAATTATTTTGTAAACTGTTAATGTTGTTACCCTATTTATTACCTGTCACGAGTACATCTATTTTCAGGTACTTTACATATTATACCAAGCTTCTTTGTTTTGGCTCCAGACTCTAGGCCAACTGCGCAGAGCCGATGACCGCGATTATCTGATAACCCATTGACGTATTGCGGTACTTTTGGAAAATCATCACACTGACTTGACAGCGTCAGCGCAGCGAACACCGTGTTTACTCTGAATTGTTTTCGATTGAAGGCTTGGGTGAACCCGAAGATTTTGAAGTGCGAGGGTACCTGAAGTCTAAGCGCGACAACATACGGATCTGGATGTGAGAGAGTGCGAAGGTATGCGATCTGCCCAGTAACCACATCAACGTTCCTCTAACGTCCTTTCCGATTGCTGTGATTTCGCGTTAATTACGTATAATGCACGGTTCTAGATACGCTATTCTGTCACTTCTTTAATATGAGCGTTGCTAGTTAAATATACAATCAGCTACATGACATATCATGATGGTCGGTATTTCACACTCGCTGTGTGTTTTCTTGAACTAGTCCTCGCTACGGGCTAAGCCGTGAAGGCGTGTATCCGCCACTGCGAAGTGGGAACATATAATATCATTACCATGCATCCTGAAAACCGCGTTACGTAAACGTATCACTGCCAGTACTTTATACTAAGATGCAAAAGTACACTGCAGTGGTGATTGAGTAAAGCACACTGACAAGCTCTGTTCATTTCCTCGTAACTCGTACTTCTCCTCGATAACGTACACGGTGGCAACACTCACCGCGCCTTACCAGCCAGCGCACACGGGCGATCTGAACATACTACCGGTAACCTTCAGCGGTGCGCCGAGAGTGGCACGCGCGCGTAACGTAACCGTAACGTACACGTATCTTGCGAGGATATACACGGATAGCACGCGCCCTAAACCCGTAACGTACGGCAGTAACGTAACCGTACGTACCGGTAAACGTAACGTACTCGTACTCTGTAACGTAAAGCGCGTACCGTAACTATCGTAACGTAAAGGTATGTAAACGTACGCAGTTAACGGTATCGTAACTCCTAGTATAACGGTAACTTTTCTCAGTAAATTCTTAATGTTTCAATCGACTATAACGAACTTCGCTCCGTAACGAACGCCCGCTGCCCGCTTCGAGAGGCGGTCTCGTCGATTCACCTCGTCACCTCGCTCGCCGAGCCGTTCCAACGCCACGCCGATCTTCAATTTTCCTAGGAACAATGACCATCGAGAAACGACCATTGAGAACATCTTCCGGCTCGCCGATCATCGCTTCTCCTACGTCGGCTACGGGCTGCCGATCTGCGAAACCGCCGCCAGTGGCACTTCGCAGCGTAGTTCGCTGCGCGCGCCTCGCAGCGACTGCACACCCCACTGTGGCCGAAAACGACTGTGCCGATCGCTCTACTCAGAGCGTACGCTTCGCGAGGCAGCCGCGCGATCTCTGCTTCGCGCGTCGGCCAACGTGGCAGCACGCTAGTCCACTTGGCGGTGGCAGTCGCTGCATGGGCACGCGCGCCACAGAGCTGGTAACACCTGCACGCACCGATCGCGCCGCCAGCACAATGCATGCACACAACCCACACTGTCACATGTACACGACAGCAGCGCATCATCACCGCGCACAGGCACACACATCAAGCACACACACCGAGATCTATGCCCCGCACACACACCGCACACACACATCACACCACACACGCAGCGCACACTACTGCACGACACACACAATGCAGCACGTACGCCTGTGAGCACGCAAAGGATCGCCATCGTCCGAAGCGCTTGGTGCGCGTTACAGCAGAAAGGCGTCATGTCACTTGTGCCGGAGGCGGGAAGCGAGAGCGCGTGGTTCGTTGCCGAGTGATTGTTTTCGTGTTCCGCTCAATGCAGACAGAGCGATGTCTACGTGCGACGTTCATAATAACAGGTGTAATGAAAAATAATAACTCCATAAATCTATCTGTTCTAATCATTGTTCCGTGTCTAACGCAGATCTGCGCTAATTCTGGTGCAATTTGCATCGGGTTAGCTCCTTTATTTAGTTTAACGAACCTACGCGATAGAGTAATTGAGGTTTTGATGGGTAATGAAACTGTGCTACATGCCAAACCACGTCAGTCCTGTCGACCATGATTAATTATCGTAGATGAATCTGGGGACTCCACGCCATTGTGAATTTCTAACATCCAGAGCCACTTGATGACGAGTCGTGAAAAGCTCTTAGATAACGAATATGCAAAAGTAAAGTGAACCGCGCCTATTGATGTTGCTGTCCCACATCATCGCACGATGTACATGTCCTGCAGTCTCAAATAACCCCGCTAAATTAAAGTCTCATGCTTTTACTACTCATGTCAGAAGAGCTTAATCTCGTGTAACCAGACCTAATTTTTCTACACGTCTATGCAAATATACTAATCAGATATGTCAACGATATTAATATCTATATCAACCTGAAATGAAAGATCTCTCTAACATTACATAATAAAAAATAAATATAAATTCATCATTATAAATATTATGAAATGTTAATATTTGTATCATAATAGATAATTAAATGATATTTTATCTACATCATCCCAATACATATCATCTATAAGCCCATAAAAACATAATCTAATGACATAACGCTAATGTAGACAAGTTAAAATTAAGCACATATTAAAACTACATATTAATATAAGATTTAAATGAAATAATAATTGAAAACGGCGTTGACCATGAAATCAATCAGCCACGATAAATCACGAATATGTGACCATATTATTATTACATCGTACGTTCAACCATGTGATACAAAAATACTATATTAGCCCATCCAACTTCCCGCAGTTTATACTTGTTACCTCCAACACAGAATATAGTCAGGCATGGTAGCATGGAGGATCCGTTTTAACGTAAACTGCAGCTACTATTAAGCGCTGACATATACTAATACCACATTATATATATATATAATATATAATATATATCCTCACTATATAACCCACAATACTACCTAGGCTACTACCCGTTAATCTATACTTCCTTACGTCACCAAGCTCAGTTTGTTTTGTTACACACCGCTAATCGATGATTCGAAATTAAGCATAAAAAAAAAAGCAATAATGTCTGCTTCTAAGTCAAACCAGAGAGTGAACCGCTATAATAACATGCACAAACCACCTGAATAACAACATCGAACCCTGCTAACCAATCACGAAGCCAAAGAACAAATTTCAATGAATAACTACCGTCTTAACACACATCTTATCCTAACTATGTATACCAATTCTAGACAGCCACTGCACTATACACCTCACACTGATCTACCATTCTCCCACTTCAGCATCTGTACAGATCAGCGCGGCTGGCAAATCCAGAGGGACAGGGACACCCACGAATTTTCAGAAGGACATGCATATCAAATGTCCTCCCTCACGATTTTGCGATCACGCATATGATTTTGTATGTAAGTGTCTGTGTGACTGTGTGTGTGTGTGTGTGTGTGTGTGTGTAGTGTGTGTGTGTGTGTGTATGTGAGTGAGAACCTTTTATGTGTGTGATAGTGCGTCAAGGATTGGGCTTCTTCCAGCTATCCTTTTTTTTGCCAGCTTCAATTTTATTAACAAGTGCATTTTGCCGAGCGTACATAATGATCATGTCAACACTTAAGAAAAACGTGTCTTGCATAAATTTAGTAGCCGTTTCTTTTTTAACACGTTTTTTTTTTATCTTAAATATATTCTTATGCAGAATCATCCAGAGAAGTATGGTTTTATGGAAAGTTTAGGAGATATCACTCACAAACTTAGACAACTGATTCAAGGCATAAGCTGGAACACGAGCTATATTAGCAACGCAAGCCGAGCGAAGGGACACTGAGTAAACGAGGGCCATGCGGTTAATAATGTAATTTTTATTGCAAATATGATAGATATATATAGTCACGCATATATCATGATATGAACGTTATTGATCAACTCCTGATATGACTCGGACCAAACACTAATACCGGGTTACAATTTATTTTGTGATCACCTCACACCAAATGATTTGGTTTTCTGCTTTCTTTGTTTTCTTGATTTATGACTGCATCGTGGCGATACCCTTTTGCGTCAATCTTATCACAAAACCAAATGCCTGTGTGTGTGTGTGTGTTGTCGTGTGTTGTGTGTGTGTGTGTGATGTGTTGTGTGTGTGTGTGTATTGCGTGTGTGTGTGTGCAGGGGCGTGTACAGAGGGGCAGGGCGTGTAAGGCGGGGGGGTCCAGGGGGTCCGACCCCCTGCTCGCAAGATAAAACAGATAACAGGGCGCATCTGCCAGGGTCTAATATTCAAAAACTTTTTTCTAGGGAGTGCCGCACCCAGACGCCCCCCCTTCGCGTCCTCGCAAGTTTGGGGTTCTACTGCGTTACCCCCTGCTCACAAGATCCCGTGTACACAGCTCCTGCACAACACACAGCACACACACACACACACACACACACACACACAACACACCACACACCACGCCCGGTCGCAGTCAGTTGTTACGATGTTGTGGACGGCGCCGCGACCTGATTTAGACCGCACACACCACGCACAATCCCGCAGCAGGCGACCCACGCACAACACACCAACATGCATTTGGTTGTGACTACAGATACGAAAAGGTATCCAACATCGCATCAGGGGTGCTGGAGCCCCTCCCGTCCGCCCGACCCCCTGCTCGCGCAGAAAACCGCCTGCTGCAGGGGGTCTAATTTCAAAAAAATTCTGGGGCGGAGGGTCCCGCCTTCGCGTAACTGGTGTCCCCCCCCATCATTTCAAATGAATTTGCAGCGCGTCTGGTACAGATTAATATAGCGTTCCATGTTAAGTGGAATTCCCATTCTCTGTATGAACCACTAACTAGAGGTACAGATCGCTTGAAATACGTAACACCACAAGAGACACGCATCATTATCTATCCGTCTCGGGCCGTCGACGCGCCAGTCACCTAAAAGCGCATGATCATTTTCTAATAGGCATATATAGAGATGTGCTTCTAAACTGTGAAGTGTTCCTACCAAGGCGTAAACTGAAATTATTTGGGGAGCTGCATGAACTAGAATGAGAAGGAGAATGAAGGATAAAATGAAGGGTGAATGAAGAGTGAAGATGCATAGAGTGAATGAAGGCGTGCATAGTAAGGGTGAAATGAAGGGTTGAATGAAGGGTGAAGAAGGGAGAATGAGGTGAATGAAGGGTGAATAAAGGTGAATGAAGGTGAATGAAGGGTGAATAGAAGGTGAATTACAGGTCTGAATAAAGGTGATGCAAAGGGAGATATTGAAGAGGTGAATCGAAGGTGAATGAAACGGGTGAGATCGCCAGGGAGCTGAACTGAAGAGGCAATGAACAGCGGTGGAATGAAGGCATGAATGAAAGCACGTGAATGCGGTGGAAATGAGGGTGCAATGAAGGGCAGAATGCAGGCGGAATCAAGGGTGAATAAAGGGTAATGCGAAGGCCGTGAGATGAAGGTGAATGATGGTGACATGAAGAGTGAATGAAAGAGGCAACTGAAGGGGCTGAAATGAAAGGGATCGAATGACAGAGAATGAGGTGGCATGAAGGTGATAAAGGAAGCTGCAAAAGACTGAAAGGTGAATGAAGGTGAATATAAAGGGGAATGAAGGGTGAAGAAGGTGAATGAAGATGAATGAAGGTGAATGAAGGTGAATGAAGGGTGAATAAAGGGTGACTGAAGGGTGAATAAAGGGTGAATGATGGGTGAATGAAGGAGAATGAAGGGAGAATGAAGGAGAGTATGAAGGCGTGAAGAAGGGTGCATGAAAGAGTGAATGAAGAAGTGAATGAAGGTGCCAATAAGGTGGTGAATGAAGGGTGAATGAAGGTGAATGAAGGGTGAATAGGTGAATGAAGGGCGAATGAAGAGACATGAAGGGTGAATGCAAGGGTGAATAAAGGGTGAAGAAGGGTAACACTGAAGGGTGTAAATGAAGGTGAATAAAGGGTGCATGAAGAAGTGAATGAACGGAGCGTGATGAAGTGAATGACAGGGTGAATGCCAGGTGAATGAAGGGCCGAAGTGAGGGAGACACGCCCGCCCATGAAGGTGAATGAAGGGTGAAAAGAGGGTGAATGAAGTGAATGAAGGTGAATGAACGGGTGAATGAAGGGAATGAAGGGTGAATGCATAGAAGAAGGTGAATGACAGGGTGACTAAGGTAAATGAAGGTGAAATGTAGGAGAATGAAGGTGAATGAAGGTGAATGAAGGGATAATGAAGTCATGTTGGATTCGGTAATGCGGTTGCTTTAATGTCAGGAAATTGAACACTCGGTTGAGAAGCTAGACACAGAGTACAACGGAACATTCCTAGTCATTGATTTAGATATTTCTTTTTTTTTTTTCTTAGACAACGGCCTGCTGTGACGCCTTGGCGATCAACGTCAGGCTAGGTAAGTCTACAGGAAACCCCGACGGTCTGACGCCGACGGAACAGAGACTGAACCTAGACGCAAGAGACTGAAGCCCTAGAAACAGAGACTAAACCTTAAAAGCAAGATACTGAACGTAGAAAGCAAGAGACTGAACGCTAGAAAGCAGAGACTGAACTCTAGAAACAAGAGACTAACCCTAGAAAGCAGAGAACTTAACCTAGAAGTCAAGGAGACTGAACTTAGAAGCCCAGAGACTGGACCCTTAGAATCTAAGAGACTGAACGCTAGAAGCCAGAGACTGACGCCTAGAACTAAGAGACTGCATCTAGAATACGCCAGAGACTGAATCGCTAGAAGCAAGAGACTGAACGCCTAGAAGCAAACGAGACTGAAGCCTTAAGAAGCCAGAGACCGGACTTAGAAATCAGAGGACTGAACCCTAGAAGCCAGAGACTGAACCTCTAAACTAAAGAGACTGTCATGCCTAGTAAGCTCAAGATCGAATGCCTAGAAAGCCAAGACTGAACGCTAGAAGGCAAGAGACATGACACGCACTAGAGCAACGAGTACTGAATGCGCTAAGAAGCAAGAGACTGAACCTAGAAGCAAGTGACTGAATCCAGAACAAGAGACCTAACCCTAGAATGCAAGAGACAAATGCCCTAGTAAGCAGAGAGCTGTACCTCCTCTCTCTTACTATAACCAACTCTCACGTCCCACTGACCCACTCGCGCGCACAACACACCACAGCCAGCACACACACATCCACACACACACACACACCCACACACACACATCAACACAGACCAGCACAAAACACAAAGACAAACAAACACACACGACCCACACAAACACACCCACAAACACAACTACAAAGCCCACACACACCACAACACCACTACCCACCCGTCCCTGTCACACACACACACACCACGACACACACACACATCCTCGACACACACAACCCACACACATAGAGCGCCGCGCGCGACAGCACATACGCTTACGCACCGCACCCATACTGACGCACGCACACAGACACATAAAGGAGTGCGGACAACACACACGGGCTGTTACACACGCACTCGCACGGCACGCACGCAACACGGATGTCGAGAGGTGAGCTCTGCCGCGGCCCTCCTGCCTATACGCCCCCAGCGGGGACTACCCCATAACTTAGTCTGTGCTGCAGGCGCCGACACATAGAGGCATGGCGTACCGCACCACAGATGGGCTGACTGTACTTGTCGAGGTTAACAGCTTATATCTATAACTCAGCTAGCTGTACCGCAGTGGCTACCAATGTTCAAGACAACGACTATCTATAGAAATAGCCACAATAGGAACAAATAAGACTCCGCCAGGACAGCATATAAATATCTAGCTAAGTATAAGCGTTCATTTTTTCCTATTCACTGTCGATATTCCTATCGTGTGCGTCGCAGCGAATAAAGAGACGTGAACTGGTGCGTCTATTTCTCTCCTCTCTCACATGCTCTGCTCTCTCTCTCTCTCATCATTTCGATACTTTTTCTAGCACTCATCTAATGACGCGCTAACGTGATTAGTGTTGGATCAGCTTATGCCGTAAAATGCATTGTCCTCAGATCCATCTTCTACAACACATGGACGTCGATCAATAGCTTGGCCCTCCGCTCATCATTACACAGTTGAGTCTTAAATGTGCCCCACACGCCGGCACTCATATATAATATATCTAATCAAGAGCCGATAATACCGTATATCCGCTCTTGATATATATATATACGTACATTGTGTTGAGTGTCATCGTGGCGCGTGCCGTCAGGTGATGACCGACTGCCTTACGGACACCTGCACGGACTGAATGCCGTGACGTTTACAGTTCTGTGTCGTATCTCTAGATTCGTTAGATGGCATGCGCATGCAATGCATGCAGTAGTTGGACGCCTGAAATTCATTCACATCGATTACATTGTAATCATTACTTATAATAAATTCTTAAATTAAGTTATTCAGACTTCGGAAGCGACGTCATAACATTCACCGAAAGTTGAAAATTTTACATAAAAATGACGCCAGTAGGAAAAATCGGCTCCCGTTTGCTATGGCGCGAGGTACCCATTTCATGGCGAAGATGCATTTTGTTACAGAATTAGGCCTCACACTTTTGTTCCTAGAGTACAGAGGATAGAAGCGCTTACACGTCTGAGTTTAGTAAGAGATGGCGTGAAGATACGTAAAATAGGAGATAATCTCCCTGTATATCTCACATCGTTATAAAACCGCTGGGGAGTCCAAAAATGAGGGTCCATATCCCTGTTCTCCCATTACAAGATATGTTCACCCTTTCAGACAGTCTCAGTAAATCAAATCCGCACTTACAGCAGCATACTATTCAATTCATCTGGTATTTCTTGATTTCCAGATAATTAAAACATCCTAATCAAATGCAAATCTAAAGTAACGCCTTTCACTCCCTCCCGCGCTCATCGGTTTATTGATTCACTAACATTGATCACCGACAATTTAGTGCAAATATATTTCGTGACATTCCAGATGGTTGACTAATTGCTGTAGTCGCTGTACTCAGGACATCTGACGTGGCAAGTAGCAGCAGCATGACGGGATTGGAGATTGTCGAAGCAACCCCGTGACGTATCATACGGCGCATCATCACAAACACAATAACGGTAAGGCTAAACACACAAGCCGCAGCGGCCTGATGCACGAAAAAAAAATTAGTCTAAATTATTCTTATCTGCAACGCTTCTCTATTAGATCATACAGACAGAAACGCATGGCGTAAAGTTACGGTAACTGAAAAATGCCTACATTTTCTGCCTCAAACTTGACGGACAGAAAAATTCCGCATCATCGTCCACGAGAAAAAAGTCTAAAATCGGTACGACTATACCTGTAGGACTTCTATGCAATGGATTTTGATTCTGGCATCGTGGCCCCTGCATCTGCACGGACGGCCTGGCGTATAACGAAGGTATATATCGTTA
>NW_014580533.1:0-6566 GCF_000485595.1 Priapulus caudatus
TATATCAGGAGATAATAATGTGTGTGTGTTTTCGTTTCCATCTCACCAATTTCCACGCGCACCGCTTTTTCGGTCAGCCGACCGTGTTGACGCGCACCGATAGTGGCGCCACCGCTGCCGACGACCACATCGTCTGCCGACAGGCGACGAGATTGTATTTCTCTCTCGGGATAATTGTATGACGGGCGGGAGAGGAGGGGGAAGGGATGCGAGGAGGGGGCGCGGGAGGAGGCGGGGGACGAAGGAGGCGGGGGACAAGGAGGCGGGAGGGTGGAGGAAGCGAGAAGACGGAGGCAGGGGGTGGGGAGCGGGGAGGAGACGGGGAGAGGGAGGAGAAGGGTGACGCGGAGGCGCCGGAGAGGAGGCGGCGAGGGGAGGCGGAGGAGGTGAAGGAGAGAAGGAGACGAGGGGAGGAAGGGGAGGAGGGGAGGAGCGGGCGTGAGAAGGCGCGGAAGAGGGAGGAGAAGAGTGAAGGAGAGGAGGAGGCCGTGGAGAGAGGAGGGCGCGGAGCGAAGCGAGGGGGAGTGGAGGAGAGGAGGGAGACGAGGGGAGGAAGGGGAGGAGGAGGCCGGAGGAGGGAGTGGAAGGAGAGTGGATGAGAGGAGGGGGAGGAGCCGAGGAGGACGGCGGGGAGAGGAAGGAGAAGGGTGAGGAGGGGGAGGAGCCGGTGGAGGAGGGGGCGGGATGGAGGCGGAGGGGACGTGGAGAGAAAGGAGGGGAGGAGGAGGCGGGAGAGGCGGGAGAGGGAGAGAAGGGTGAGGAGGGGAGAGCGGGGGGGGGAGGTGGGCGAGTGTTTTATCGCTGGCATCGCTCCACTGCTCTATAGCGAGGAAATTCCATTACGATGAAACTGTTTATGATTAATTAGGACATGAGAAACAAACGATATTTGTAACATTACTTGTGTTGTGTATACGTACGTACGCACGCACGGCACGCTTGGTACGCACGCACCACGCACGTACGCACCCTGCAGCGCACGCACGCAACGCCGCACGGCACGCCTGTACGCAGCGCACAGCACAGAACGCACGCACGCACAGACGCGCACGCGACGCACGGCACTGCACACACGCACGTACGACAACGCAACGCCAGCGCACGCACGTACGCACCACGCACCACGCACAGCCCCCACGCACTTACGCACGCACGCACGTACGCGTGATTAGGACGTTATCAATCGACTTATAATTAATAAATAATAGATACAGTAATAGCAAAAAAACGTTTTTAACGTCGGAATCAACACACCATTAGCGAGTGAAACCACCATCGCCAAAAATCAGCCCGTAGCCAGCCCGCCGAGCCGCCGCTGCTGAAGCGTAAACGCAGACCGCGGCAGACGCGAGACTCCGCGCGCCTCGCGAGCAACGAACCGAAAACAGCAAGACGCCGAAAAATGTGGTCGTGCAGCGCCATCTACCGCCGTACGGCGCAGTTAAAAATCACGACTTGTCTTATCGTCTTATCGGTTAACAATTATCATTTACTCTCTTCTTCTTCTCTCGACATAATTCTCTACTTCGTCTCTTGCAAGGGACGACAAAATACGCCTTCTTAGAGAATGGTGGAGATTTAATGAAAAAGTTAAGTAATCAACTAGTATTGTTCTGTTATCCGACGCACGAACTTGCCGACTACGTATGTACACAAAGGAACCCACGACGACGACGTACATAGCTAGCTTTCTTATAGCTTCTACAAAGTTTGTCTTTGTCTCCCAGCGTGTGAAAACATGACTCGCTATCACACAGCCGTGAACATGAATGACTCCGAGGATGCCTGGGGGAAGATTAGCAAGGGTTCTTCGATCTCATTAATTAAGTCCCCTGTGACGTCACGATGAATAATTAGCATGCAGGGTGCGTGTAATGCGGGGGAAGGGGGAGAGGATTTATGATTGACGTGGAACCCATCTGTACCTATCAGAGAGGAAAGAGAAGGACAGAGAGAAGAGAAGAGAGAGAAGCGAGAACGAGAGAGAGAAGAGAGAGAGAGAGAGAGACGAGAGAGAGAAGAGAGAGAGCAGAGAGAGAGAGAGAGAGAGAGAGAGAGAGAGAGAGAGAGAGAGAGAGAGAGAGATAGAGATGAGAGAAGAAAAGAATAAGAGAGAGATAAGAGAGAGTAGATAGAACCGAGAGAACGAGAGGCAGAGAGAGAGAGAGAGAGAGAGAAGGAAGAGAGAGAGAGAGAGAAAAGACGGGGAGATTCCCCCTCTCGGTGTCTGTCTCTTCGGCTCTCTCGCTCCACAGGTCACCGATCCCACGAGCATCTGCTAAGGGGTTTCTTACAATATCGAGATAAAGATCTCTCATTAACTCCACTATACATTCATTTCACACGAGCAGCAGCAGCACAGCAGCACCATCACCACCAGCAGTAGCACCACCACCGATACACGGCAAAGCAGTCAACGAGGCAACAGCAGTAGGCAGCAGCATCACCACCACCAGCAACAGCAGGCAGTAGTAGAAGTAACAGTAGGCAGCAGCAGGCCACACATCAGCACAGCAACACAAGTAGGCAGCAGCACCACCGACCGTACCACCAGCAACAGCCAGCAAGTAAGTAGGCATTGTAGCAGCATGTCAGTAGTAGTGGGCAGCAGTAAGGCAGCAGCAACAGCAGCAGGCCACAGCAGTAGCACCACCGACAACAGGCCCGCAGTAGTAAGCCGGCAGCAAGTAACAGTAACAGCAGAGCAGCAGCAGGCAGAGGCAGGCAGCAGCAGTAGCAGTAGCAGTAAATAGCGGTCAGCATGAATCTGACCGTAAAATAATTCATACGTAACACGGCCCACCCGCCATCAGAGAATTGCTTCCCCCTCCATCCCACCCCACGTCATGTCCCCTGGGCATCAATGCCACTCCACTGTAACGAATACCCACCTGTAGTGTACTGTAGCATCGGACACAGCTAGCAAACACACATGAGTGGGGTGGCGGTGAGGTGAGGTGTGGGAGGTGGGGTGAGGTAAGGGCAGGGGTAAGGTGGGGTGAGGTAAGGGCAGGGGTAAGGTAAGGTGGGTGTAGGAGGGGGTGAAATCGTGGAATGGGTCGGTATGCAGTGTGGGGGAGAGTGGGTTGGGCTAGCGGCAGGGGTAAAAAGTAGGACAGGGTGAAATAGACTGATGAAGGGTTAGGCATAAAGTAAGGTAGGCCGTAAGTGGGTGAAGACTGAGATGACGTGAAGTAAGGGTTATGTAAAGCAAAGGTAGACTGAGATTACAGGTAAAGTAAAGGTAAGAGAGACGTAAGGATAAGTATGGAGTAAGAGCTTTACTCAGGACTGACCCTGACCTACTATGACACTGACCTTGACACAGAATATCCATCGCCAGGATCGCGCGCATGTGCTTACCTGGTCACCTAGGCAACGCGTCACTCTATCAACGACTAGTAGGCCACCCCTTACAAGTCTGACTCCTGAGAGCTAAGAGACTGACAGAGAGCTGGTTGGTATTTAGTTGGCAGGGTACTTCAACCGACCCTCCAGGACTGAAAGCCTAACCCGAACTGTATTACGTGTGTGTGTGTGTGTGTGTGTGTGTGTGTGTGTGTGTGTGTGCGTGCGTGCGTGCGTGTGTGTGTGTGTGTGTGTGTGCGTGCGTGCGCGTGCGCGCGCGTGCGTGCGTGCGTGCGCGCGACGAGCGCGTGCGTGCGTGGCTGGCATTGTGTGGTGTGCGTGCGAGCCATTCTTACAAAACTCAGAGATTGGCTGGCTTTTGGTTGGCAGGGTACTTCAAGCGACCCTTCACGACTGCCGCCCCCCACCCCAACCCACACCCAAAGCCTGCTATTACACAACTCTGCTACAACTGTTTGGCAGACTACTCGTCTACAAGCGGCGAACACTCACTAATAGCGCGGTTAGAGTGCGTGCAGTGTTACGCAACGCGTGTACATACTCATAGTACAGTGTTGACATCATCACACGTACGGTGTATGTATCGCCCATTGTGTACTCTTGATGTATGTATGTCTGTCTACAGACTCTACACATACGACAAAAAAAACTGATAACACATAAGAGCTCTCGATACACATTGTGGACGAGCACACGTACGATGTATGCGTGTATGTTTGTCCACACATACGACCAAGAACTGATGACACGTAACTTAAGAGTTAGTCACTATTAGCTCGCGATACACATTGTGGACAACAGCACACGTACAATCTGCGCGGCCTGTACGATGCATATATATTAATGTGTGCAAATCACGTACGATGTGTGAAGATACGCACGCACGCACGCACGCACGCACGCACGCACCCCCCCCCCGCCACACACACACACACATATATATATATATATATATATAATATATATACGAATATGCCTCGTATTGCAGTACGTAAATACAATCTATGCGACGTATTTCGGATAATACAGTTAGTAACTACCCAGTGACAGCCCTTCGCCGTTGGCCACTACGGTAACGGGTCGGGGATCGAGCTAACTGACCGCAAAACTCAAAACTCATTAATGTCGGCCTCGCTTGATAGATGGCGCGGCTTACCTTGAGCTGACGGACGGCAATCTGGTACGTCTGCAAGAACTGCTGCTGCCTGCTGCCGAGTGACGACGACGACGACAACGTTGACGATGATTCGGTGCCTGTGTCCACAGGCATCCCATTAACGTCGCCCGGCTGGCATAGTGTCACTCAGTGAACGCCAGGAACACCCAAGAACATTCGAGAATATTCGAGAACACCCACGAACTTCCAA
Source organism: Priapulus caudatus (assembly GCF_000485595.1). Classification (NCBI taxonomy): domain Eukaryota; kingdom Metazoa; phylum Priapulida; class Priapulimorpha; order Priapulimorphida; family Priapulidae; genus Priapulus; species Priapulus caudatus. Next base: position 4,737 of record NW_014580533.1, read on the forward strand.
GAACTTTCAAGAATGTTTAAGAACATCCAACCGGTATCACGAACACCGTATACACGCGATGTCGAGTAATATATTCCTCCTCTTCTTCTTCTGGCTTCTTCTTCTTTTTCTTCTTCTTCTTCTTCTACTCCTCCTCCTCCTTCGTCTTCTCCTCTTCCTCCTCCTTCTTCTTCTTCTTCTTTTTCTTCTTCTCCTACTCCTCCTTCTTCTCCTTTTCCTTAACTTTGGGGAGCCTCCCTCGGGGAGATAGATGCTCACAAACGTAAAAGAATTCACGTCTAGTTTACACACAACTTACACTTACACTTACATAACCAATAGACCTTAGCATCACCAATCGACACCGGTTTGCAATATCCTCGCTCGGGGATTCACTCCTGTCAGCAAACCACAGTTATCCTGTCCACCGCCTCCTGTGATCGTGAAATCGAATATCCACACAGGCTAGTCTCCAATAGCAGACCAGCTATCCTGGTTTTATATCAACTAGTCTCTCGAGTTGTGGTTTCGATCGGCTAACGGGGTTATCTAGCAGTCACCTCACACCGCCAGCCCCGCACGCACGCACCCACGCACGCACGCACGCACGCGCGCATACACAATCGACGTCGGTGCGAAAATCTCGATGTCTTTCTCGGGACCCCGTATGGTTGGTCGGTATCCAAGTTCAACCAACATGCGATAGTCAGTCAATACAGACGTAGGCGTACGTTAAACCAGCGTCGGCATTTGCGCACGACGTGGTAACGCCGACACGTCGGCATCGCCTTTGATCATCATAATCATCATCATCGTCGTCGTCATCATCATCATCGTCATCGTCATCGTCATCATTAACATCGTCGTCGTCAGAGTCGCGGACGTAGCACCACCATTGTTAACACAGGTGTAACGACGTTGTGGTAATATACGATGATGTCACCACCACCACCACCACCAGCAGCATATATGATATATATATATAATTATATTTGTCTCTCAGTACTACGCCAACAACACACACAAGTAGTGCAAACAGTCAGAGTCAGATAAGAAGATGATGACGACGCGCCGCCAATCAATCACATGATTTGCATACGGACGGATTGTTACGCCACCCGCGTGTGTCTGGTCGCTCACTCATCGTTCCTCTGTGTGTGTATCGTGCACTCATGATCACACACACGCATACACACGCTCACGCGAGAGCAAAGGTTCCACGCGATTCGACGTCGCTTGTCGCTGTACGGAGTTGTAAGTGAGTAAGTGAGTGAGTGAGTGAGTGAGTGAGTGAGCGAGCGAGTGAGTGAGTGAGTAAGTAAGTGAGTGAGTGAGCGAGTGAGTGAGTGAGCGAGTGAGTGAGCGAGCGAGCGAGTGAGTGAGTGAGCGAGCGAGCGAGTGAGTGAGTGAGGGGCGAGAGAGAATGTCCCCACGCGTGTGTCTCTCTGTATGTGTCTGTGTGGTGTGTATGTGGCGACAGGTAGAGAGATCGGCTGCGTGCGTTCGCAGCCTCCGCCTCCTCCTCCCGCTGCTGCTGGGGGGAGGGGTGGGAGGGGTGGATGGCTTCAGCTGTTGTTGTTGTTGGTGGCACGACGCTCGCGCTGCCGATCTGAAAATCGATTCTTGCTCTCAAAAACAACGCCCGCGTCCCGAGCACACTGGCGCGCCAGACGTACACCTCACTATCTCATACACGCACACACGCACATACACACGTGCACGCGCACGGGCACGCGCACGCGCACACACACACACATACACACACACACACACACACACACACACACACACACACACACACACACACACACACACACACACACACACACACACACACACACACACACACAC
>NW_014580533.1:7607-8630 GCF_000485595.1 Priapulus caudatus
AGAGACAGAGAGAGAGATTGCGACTATTATTCACTCCTGATCATATGATATACGTGTTCTGCTCTCGCTATGCTATGCTACGCGACACGAGACAGCGGGAGAAGCACACGCGTGCGTGCGGGGAAAATTAATGTAAGCTCCATTCACCACAGACACCGCACCCACCCCCACCCCACCCCCTCACAGACACGCACCTCAACCACCCGCTTAAAATCGACCGCTCTACGGTAAGAAGCTAATGCGAAAATTACCCCGTACGTAGGATAACAACAAAACACCACGCTGCCTAGACGCAGGCCGTCTGGCCGAGTGCCCGGGTAAATTGCACTCACGCACAATGGGCCCGGTGACCGGATCGCACTACGACACTCTATCGATGTCCTGTGTATCTTCGTATGTCATTATGTATAGTATATCCTATCTATGTACTATGTCCTATGTCCTATCTATGTACTATGTCCTATGTATAGTATATCCTATCTATGTACTATATCCTATCTATGTACTATGTCCTATGTATAGTATATCCTATCTATGTACTATGCCCTATGTATAGTATATCCTATCTATGTACTATGTCCTATGTATAGTATATCCTATGTATGCGCTATGTCCTATGTATAGTATATCCTATATATCTATGTACTATGTCCTATGTATAGTATATCCTATGTATGCGCTATGTCCTATGTATGATATATATGCTATGTATGTACTATGTCCTATGTGGAGTATATCCTATGTATGTACTATGTCCTATGTAGAGTATATTCTACGTATCTTCCTATGTCCTATGTATAGGCTGGGTCCCCCCCTCCCCCACCACACCCTCGAGGTAGATAGATAGTCGTATGAAGTGGGTAAGGGCGAGCCATCTGGGCTGTCCAGCAGTAGCAGCAGCAATAGCAGCAGTAGTAGCAGGAGCAGTGGCAGCAGTAGGAGCAGGGAGAGAAAGAGACAGAGCGAGAGAGAAAGAGAGAGAGAGAGAGAGAGAGAGAGAGAGAGAGAGAGAGAGAGAGAGAG
>NW_014580533.1:8655-11343 GCF_000485595.1 Priapulus caudatus
CTCGGTCTCGGTCTCGGTCTCGGTCTCGGTCTCGGTCTCGGTCTCGGTCTCGGTCTCGGTCTCGGTCTCGGTCTCGGTCTCGGTCTCTCTCTCTCTCTCTCTCTCTCTCTCTCTCTCTCATCTCTTGCTTCGCCGACCAGAGCTCCCGTACCAGAGCTCGAGTCAGTCCACCCGTGGCTTCGCGCTGCGGCATCTTTGACACCACCACCTCCACCACCACCATCCTCCCACCCACGCCGCAAAGAATTCAGAATTTCAGTCGGAAACCCGCTAAGCAAACAAGTTAGCACGTCAGAGAAAACATGTTAGAGGAATTTTAACAACGACGTGTGGAAACATCCCACCCCCTTCCCCTACTCTCCCTCCCTCCACCAATTCATCGACCGTTGTTCGCAAACGTGTTATTTTTTATTATTTTTTCCTTTCATCACGCGACGGCGTAACGGGCCACGAGCGCCGCGTCGTTGCTGCCCCTGGTGGCCATGTTTTATCAGCTGGCGCCCCCCTGCGGTGTGTTCCACCCCGCGATGACGCAACGAGTGGGCGAGCACAAACGAGCGCGAGCGGTAAGACAAATGTTGCTTTAGACATGCGACTCGCTTTCGCAGCACACAGCAGCGTGATGTCACGCTGGGTTTACACTACCGACTTTGTGTTGGCAAATTGGCGAATCGGACCCAACTACCCACTGGTAGTTCCAACAAATCAGTAAAAATAAGAATAATGTGTAATCAATCTTATTGCACCACTAATAACTCTCCTATCTGCGGTAAACAACTCCTCACTGCAAAATAAAAGCTTAACGTCGGCGCGAATGCTGACTCTCTGCACTACGCTGCGTACTCACCATACATAATCCGGGGACAACTAGTTGGGAGATTAGAACATGTTCTATTCAAGATGCAACTCTACAGCTAGGTAGAGTTGGTTACGTTAGTAGAGTTTAGCTACGTGGATTCTTAACCTGTGGTCCATGGACCCCCTGTGGTACGTGGATGGGATTCGGGGGGAGGGGGGTCCGTGAACCAGGCGCATGAAAAATTCAATAATTGTGTTTATGTGCTTATATGTTCATTTTTCTGGGGAGGGGTCTGTAGCTTTCACGAGATTCTCAAAGGGGTCTGTAGCTTTCACGAGATTCTCAAAGGGGTCCATGAATCAAAAAAGGTTAAGAACCACTGTATAATATAACCAGGGCACGAACATATTACACCAGGTGGGGAAAGAAAAACGAAAGATAAAGTAAAGTTTAACTTCAAGGAAAAAGGAAAAGGTTTAACCCTAAAATTACACTGTTTCGTCTGCCTTGCCCCGCCCAAACGGTCACGTGGCTTAAACGGTACTGCTGCTGCATACGCCTACCACCGTTACGTCATCAGACACGTGATCATAGCGTCATACGTGCCAAGAGATTTGCTGAGCAAATCTTAGTTCGCTGAAGTCCAAACGATTGCGTGTGTAAGCCGCAAGCACGCACGCACGCACGCACGTACGCACGCACACACGCACGCACATAGTATATCATATGTAAGCATACGTCGCTGGTATATATAATAGGAAAAAGGAAAACATTATTCTAGAATCCGACGAGGCATAATAACATTCCTTTGACGCTCATTGCCTTTAGAAACAACACACGTGCAGCTGACCTCACAGCGCTCTCCCTGCACGCACGCACGCACGCACAAACGCGCACACGCACGCACGCGCGTAAGATCTTCCTACTACGCGCCTTCGCGCTGTCCTAACCTACGTACCCTGACTATCCTCCCATGTACCAGAGAACATAATCTTGGACCCCCCGCATACAGAGATCGACCTGAGAGTCCGTGTTCGAGGAATCATAATCCGCCACTTAATCGGCACTAGGCGAAATCCTATATAACCACCCCCTCCCCAACACACCCACACATCAACAATCACTGATCCACGCGTGAGTGAGGGGATGCGACGACGCGACCTGACACGACACGCGCAGCATCAGCAGCAGCAGCAGCAGCATCATCATTCTCAGCAGCAGCAGCAGCATCAGCAGCAGCAGCACTAGCAGCATCAGCAGCAGCAGTACCATCATCATCCTCAGCAGCAGCAACAGCAGCAGCAGCAGCAGCAGCAACAGCAGCAGCAGCAGCATATCATCATCAGCAACAACATCATCATGATCATCATCATCTGATATAAGCAGCACCAGCATCATCAGCAGCAGCAGTAACACCATAATCAGCAACATCATCATCATCATCATCATCAATTACAACAACAACAACAACAACAACAACAGCATCAGCATCATCATCATCATCAGCAGCAGCAGCAGCACTAACATCATCATCAGCAACATCATCAGCAGCAGTAACACCATCATCAGCAACATCATCATCATCATCCACAACAACAACAACAACAGCATCAGCAGCATCAGCAGCAGCAGCAGCAGCATCAACAACAACAGCATCATCAGTAGCAGCAACATCATCATCATCATGATCATCATCAGCAGCAGCAGCAGCTGTTCGTGTCGCTCTTAAATAGCCGGAAATCCACGGTGCGGACGTGCGAACGTGCACGAGAGAGCGCGCTAGAGAGGGCTTTCACAAATAAACCGAGACCTATTCTCTTTCTCTCTCGCGCTCTCTCTCTCTCTCTCTCTCTCTCTCTCTCTCTCTCTCTCTCTCTTTCTCTCTCTCT
>NW_014580533.1:13829-14278 GCF_000485595.1 Priapulus caudatus
AGAGAGAGAGAGAGAGAGAGAGAGAGAGAGAGAGAGAGAGAGAGAGAGAGAGAGAGAGAGAGCGTGTAGAAAGAGAGAGGGTGTGTGAGAGAGAAAGAGAGCGAGAAATCGGCGCTAAAAAGTGCATAAAGCGAACGTCTGTTCGATCGTCTGCGTTTTTCATTGTCGTCACGTGCCACTGGTATTACGAGCTGCTGCTGTTTAGCTTCCGATTATATATACTGTACGTATATATACACACACGCGGTCATGACTTCTGTACCCCGCTCTATGGCTCTAAGACGCGCTAACCAATTATCAGATGCTCTAAATCTCTAAATTTGCAGCCTGGCACTAACAACCGCTGGCATATATAATATATATATATATATAAATATATATACACACACACACACATATATATATATATATTTATATATATACATACACACACACACACACACACACAC
>NW_014580534.1:0-1014 GCF_000485595.1 Priapulus caudatus
ATTTCTTTATCCGCTGTCTTTCTTCTCTCTCTCTCTTTCTCTATCTCACGCTTTGCCTTTCTACGGAAGCACGTCCTGTCTCACGGATAGATACTCATGACTCACACTATCACTCAGACATTGATGAGAACGAAATAATTGAGAATAAAAGACATTGATGCATCAAGGTAACAATATCCGCGCACGACAAAAGTTGTCCGTCTGCCCTTACCCGGCGAAACGTCCTTTGAAATACTCTTGAATAATATAGGGAGAAACTGGATTCTGAAAACAAATCACCGAGATAACGCAGTCCCGTTACTCTTGGCTGCTCGGCAAGCTCATGCAAAATTAATTTAGAAACTATAGCAGAAACGGACTCGGCGGGCGCCATTTCTGAAAACAAAACCGGATAACGCCTCCGTTACTTTGCTGCTCGGAAGCTTTTGAATCAATAAATGTTTGAAAGTTAGTAGTGAGAAACGGGGATTCTCGAAGAAAACAAAACCATAACGCCTCCGTTACTTGCGCTCGGAAGCTTTGAAATAAGTGAAAGTTATAGGTGAGAAAGCGGGATTTCGAACCACTACACAGCAAAATTTGCCGGATTTAACGCACTTCCGTTTACATTGCCTGCTGACGGAAGCTTTGATGAATAATTTGAAAATTATAGAGAACGCGGTAATTCGTAAAACCACAACCGTGATTTAACGCCTTCGTACTTGCTGCTCGAAATAAGCTTTTAAGATAATCCAATTTGAATATAGTGTAGAAAACGCCGCCATTCCAAAGAACAAAAACCGCGATAAACGCCCTCTGTCCTACTTGTGCTGCTCGGAAAGCTTTTGATATATAAAATTTGAAATATAGAAAGAAACGCGACAATTCGAAAACAAACCCCTGGTAACGCGCCTCCGGTTACGTTGCTTGCTCGGACCACGCCTTTGAGCATAAAATTCTGGAAATATATAGAAAGAACGGTGATTCGAAAAGACAAACACGCGGATTAACGCCTCCGTTACTGGCACCGGCACA
>NW_014580534.1:4799-5931 GCF_000485595.1 Priapulus caudatus
AGCGCAACAACAATATAGGAAGAACAACATATAATATATATATATACGGTATAACTTCGGATATCCTGCTATATTTTATATCCCGGATCATAGCGCTCGTCCTACGCCAGCGATAAATTAAAACTAAAACGAGAAGTCTTGTTCCCTCGACCGCTTGCACACGCGTGTGCCCGGGGTCATTTCTTTTTTGGAACTCTGCATATTTCGGCAGGGCCATGTGGTTCAGCCGCAGAGCAGTCAACTCTCCGGGTGCAGCACACCCGCATGCCATTATGTAGGCGCATCTGTGTTTCGTCAACTTGACGCTGAGCGGCGCTGGCATCTGTCACGTGTTTCGAATAGTCTTCGTGATCCGCCATTACGGTATGTGGCCGGGTGAATCACGGTCTTCGATCCGATTTGTTTGTTTGTTTGCTTATTTGTTTACTTCTTGTCTATTTTCTACTACTATTTTCTTATACTTACTATTTTCTTCTACTTACTATTTTCTTTTACTCTACTTTTCTTTATTTGTTTACTTAGCTACTCGTTCAAGCGTTTGGCCTACACCTCATTAATATCACGCGAAATCTGGACGTGATCACGTTATCAAAAAACAAAAAGAAAAGAAAAACAATAAGAAGACGAGAGAGAGAGAGAGAGAGAGAGAGAGAGAGAGAGAGAGAGAGAGAGAGACAGAATATTTATAAGAAAAAGAAAAAAAGAAAGAAAAAATATTTCAATACAGGATGACAGAAGCAACCCGCGATATTTCAGCCTGTTCTGCTTGCATCTATGACAAATACGACATACGCATATACGCTCTCCTATGACACTATATGTCATAGAAAGATTCTTCCTATGACAAATATTGTTGTATGTGTTGTGCGCATCATAGGAATTTACGAGCGCTATTATGAACGCAAGCAGTGACTTTCAGCTGTAAAGCGGAACGAAGTTGACTCGCCAATATTTGTCATAGGAATCATCTTTCTATGACAATAATTATTAGTGTCATAGGAGAGCGTATACGCGTATGTCGTATTTGTCATAGATGCAAGCAGAACATGTTGGATATTTCACTGACTTTGCCGCCGCCTGCGCAACGCGAAGTGTGTGTGTGTGTGTGGGTGAGAGAGAGAGAGAGAGAGAA
>NW_014580534.1:7611-11606 GCF_000485595.1 Priapulus caudatus
GTGATAAGAGACATTCCGGAGAGAGAGAACAAGAAACAGGAGAGACAGAGAGACATACACACAGATAAACGAGTGAGAGAGAGAGAGAGAGAAGAGAAGAGAGAGAGAGAGAGGAGAGCGCGCAGCGCGGAGAGAGAGAGAAGAGAGAAGAGAGAGAAATAGAAAGGAAGAAGAGAGAATATTCGTCACAGGAAAGGACAAAAGACCAAAGACGCCGATCGTTGTCGTGGTAGGGCGATGTCCATCGTGACCTAAACTAAGAGACTGAATCAGCCCTTCGCCGAACGGCTTCTCTAGAGGGCGTCACTTTAGACAACCGATGTACCATCTCCCCCCTCAGCCCATCAGCAAAATCACCCTCTCCCACGCACACACAACAACCTGTCGGCTCCGCTGTGTTCTCTCTCCTCTCTCTCTCCGAACACGCAGGTGACATCGCGTCAACAGCACACACCACACACGCACATCACAGACACAGCACACACACACCGCCCAACACGAACACAGCCCACCCACACGACACATCACACACACACCGACTCACACACAAGCACCTCTGTTTTCAAACGGGGCCGCGGGTTCGGTTGCCGATCATACCGCAGCATCCCAATGGAGCTTCCGGCGGAATGAAGCGATGCTTCACCTGTGTTATCATGGCCATCGTCGATCTACTGCGGTGATGTATGGAAATGGTTGACACCTCTGACCGTCCAGCGAAACTCTGCAACCTAAGAGCTGTCGCCTTCGATTCCAGTCGAGAATCGATTTGAACCGAGCGCAATGGGAGTAGTGATTGCCAGTAACACTCTTCAATTTGAAATACGTAACTGATCGGGAGATTGGAGGGACTGACTGTTTTCGTATCTGAACATTACATCTCACATCTGCTGTTATAGAAGAGAGAGAGAGGCAGAGAGTGCAAGAGAGAGAGAGAGAGAGAGAGAGAGAGAGACGAGAAGAGAGAGAGAGAGAGAGACGAGAGAGAAGAAGAGACACATTCACTACACAGAGAGGAAGAGAGAGAGAGAGAGAAGAGAACAGAGAGCAGAGAGAGAGAGAGACATCACAGAGAGAGAAGAGAGAGAGAGAGAGACATGAGAGAGAGAGAGAGAGAGAGAGAGAGAGCATGAGGAGAGAGAAGAGTGAGGAGTAGAGGAGATAGAGAGAGAGAGAGAGATTAGGAGAGAGAGAGAGAGATTTAGGGATGCTATTCGGCTAGGAAACTATCAGTCGCTCTCTAACCCGTGTGTTCGTCCTACACTCTGTTAGCCACTGAAGTTAACGAAGCGGGTTCGCCACGCTGGTATATGTGCTCTCTTTCTCTCTTCAACTCGGTTCCACAGCCCAGTGCGTGCGGTCGTTGGGTAGCGGCCGGACCAACCTGACTGACCAGTGGTCACTGATAGTAGTGGTAGTAGTGGTGGAAAGTGAATGGATAGAAACTAATTAGCTCTAACACAAGCGTTCCGGACCGACCGAAGAGTGGCCGGACTTGAGCCAGTCACCTGGTTGACCGCTGGTCACTGGTAGTGGTAGTAGTGGTGTTAGTGGTGGAAAGTGACTGGATAGAAACTAAGCTCAGACCGACCTCGTTGACCAGTGGTCATTAGTAGAGGTAGTAGTGGTGGTGGTGTTAGTAGTGGTGTTAGTAGTGGACATGGGTCAGCGCCTGAGTAAGGCCAGCCGGGGCAGTGCAGACGCCACGCTGCGCGCGATCTACGGCGACGGCGACGATGACGACGACGACGACCGATGGCGGTCGATCTGGGCTTCCTGCACGAGAGGTAGCAGCGCGACTTCCGGGCGATCTCCTCTTCCGTTTCCGCTTCCGCTTTCTCTTCCCGTATGCGCGGTCGATATCGTTGGGGGGGGGAAGTTTCCCTGTTTGATCATTTACGTTTGTCTTTTGTTTTTAGGAATAATTCGTCTGGCTGTGTAAATGCTGACATTAATTCTCCTTTTTTAAATTATACCTATCTCACTTCCCGCTGAAATATTGTTGTTGTTGATATTGTTAGTGTAATGACGTAATCGTATTTTAAAATTCGGTGTGTTTTTCCTCTTGTATATTCCTCTCTGTATTTGTTGTTGTTAGTGTGCTTGTTGTTGTTTGTTGCTTGTTTGTTGAGTTGAACGTCTGTTTTTCGTTTGTTGTTTGTTTGTTGAATTCAAGGTTTGAATTGTCGCTTGCTGCTTGTTATTTTAACTGCCTGTCTGTTTGTTCTTCGTTGTTTGTTTGAAATGACCGTGTTTGTTGTTTGTTTCGTGTTTAATTGAACTGACCGCTTTTTTGACCGGTCAATGCTTAATTTTTAAGGTGAACGTTCTTCGTATTTTGTTGTTTGTTTCCTGGGCTGACCATACGTTGTTGTTTGTTTACCGAACTGACCGTATGTTGTTATTTATTATTTGTTTGAACTGACCGTGTGTTGTCGTTTAATGCTTGATTTTTAGGTTGACCATGTGATGTTCGTTGTTGTTCGTTGTTTACTGAACTGACCATGTGTTGTTTATTTGTTGATACACAGAAGAGAAGAAAGCGCAGGCGGTCGTGGAACTTTATAAGAAGGATGGCTGCACGCTGGGACTGACTGTATCGGGGGGCATCGACAAGGGATGCAAACCCTTCATCTCAAACCTACGTGCTGGCGGCATCGCCCACAGGTGAGCACACGCACGCACGCACGCACGCACGCACGCACGCACGCACGCACGCACGCAAGCCGTGCACTTCTGTTACTTGCTTGTATTTTTTATATTTGTTAGAATTGTACATTATTCTTCGACGATTCTCCCACTACACTGGTCCTTCTCTGTCTTCCTCTCTCTCTCTCTCTCTCTCTCTCNTCTTTGCTCTCGTCTGCTCCTCCTGCTCTCGTCTCGTCTGCTCTGACTCTCTCTCGCTCTGCTGCTCTCTCTCTCTTCTCTCTCTTTTTCTTTCTTGTTCTTTGCTCTCTTCTCTCCTATCTCTCTATCTCTCTCTCTCTTCTGGTCTCCTCTCTGTGCGCACCTCTCTCGCCCTCTCTGCTCCTCTCTCTCTCTTTCGATTTTCTTCTCGCTCTCTCCGTCTCCTCCTTCGAGTTTCTCTCTCTCTCTCTTCTCTCTCTCTTTTTCGATTTCTCTTGCTCCTCTTTCTCTGTCTTTCTTTCTTCTCTCTTCTCTCTTCTCCTCTTCACTCTCGGCCCGCTCTCTCTTTCGCCTCCTCTCTCTCTGCTCTCTCTTCTTTCGATTTCTTTCTGCTCGAGAGAGAGAGAGAGTATGGGGAAGTAAGATTATTAAGTATGTGAAACCTTATCCACGCTAGGATTAAGCGCTGACGTCGGTTTGCAAATCCCGTGACATTCGCCGAATGAAATGCATCCCTCCCCATCCTCCCGCCACATCACGCAGGGATGCTGGCGGGATGCGGGGAAGATGCTGCCGTCGTCGTCCTGGCAACCATCAACGTGGATTTTCGCAGTCGTCCTGCTTCCGTCGAACGCGCGTTGCTGCTGCCTTCGCCGTCGCTGTCCCCAGTTTGACTTCAGGCTTCAGTTCCAAGGATGAGGATGCTGCGATATAGGTGGTGCAGGCACCTCAGCGGATGCCAGTGCAATGTCGAGCCAGTGCAATTATCAGTGCGCAGTGCAATACCGAGCTAGTGCAGTTATCATTGATGTGTGTGCGCAGTATGTGATCGTGTGTGGTTGAATTGAAGCTAGGATTCTATCGCGTACACGTGTTGAGATTGGTCGATTGGTGAACGTGGATGAGAGGCAGGGAGGAGAGCGTGTCAAGAAGAGAGAGACACGGAGAGAGAGAGAGAGCGAGCGCGAGAGAGAGACACGGAGAGAGCGATATCTCGAGGAGGTTTGCCTCGTGTTCAGTGCGTGCGCGACTGTGGTCGGCGGTCGTGTGGTGGTCGTAGTTGTCACAACGCATAGATAGGATGGACGATCGAGAAGTATTGCCCGATTTCGTCGCCAACACTTCCGTGGTATGTTGTACGATTACTA
>NW_014580534.1:13006-14738 GCF_000485595.1 Priapulus caudatus
GGGGAGAAGAGAGAGGAGGGGAGAACAAAGAGGAGGGAAAGCAGAGGGAGGAGAGGGAGGAGAGGGACAGGAGGGAAAGAAGAAAGAGGAGGGGGAGAAAAGAGGAGAGAGGGAGAAGAGAGATCGTATAATCCCCCTGAGGAGGAGGAGGAGGAGGAGGGGGAGGGGAGAAGAAGGAGAGGGAAGCTGGCACGCTAATTAGTAAAAGCCAGTCGTAATCTAATCATCATTAAAGCATTCTGCTCGAGACAAAAAATTAATTTCTCCCAGATTTTCTTTCAACGAACGTCAGTTTTTTTAGGAAGAGGGGGAGGGAGGGTGTTCCAAATGATAGTACGTACAGTAGGTAGGTAATCTAGAAAAGGTGTAGAAGCTAGGAAAGAATATAGGGTTTAGAACAAAAATGGCTCTAAGATACTCAATGTAACGAAAGTACTCTCTTAAATAATATGTAATACTCACAGGAAAAACAACTAATAATACCAATATCATTAGCTCTTGATGTTGATGTTGATGATGATGATGATGATGATGATAATAATAATAATAATAATAATAATAATAATAATAGATTCTTTTATTCGTTCAATATTTTATCATTTATTTTTTATGATTAATACATACTTCTGTCGCGTCTTTTCTGTTGCCGTGCCGCAGAAGCGATGCGCTGGAAATAATAATAATAGTAGTAATAATAATAACACAATAAAAAGATATTCTTTTATTCGTTCAATATATAATAATTTATTTATGATTAATGCATGCAATATAATAAAACACATATTAACTTTATGTCACAGGAGCGATGCGCTGGAGGTGGGAGATCGAATTCTCTCCGTCAATGGCATTCGAACTCTCAACCTGAAACACGACGAGGTCATCAACCTGATGAAGAATGCAGGTCAGAAGGTCACGCTAGAGGTCGAATACGAGGTGCCACAGTCACGTAAGTCACGCCCTCTATTGTACAGGAGCTGAGAGCCATAAATCAGATGAATTGTGTTGTTTTTTTGTCGCAAAGGCATGAAAATTGAATGAATAAATGATGAATTCGTGAAAAAAGACATATCTTATGATATACATATATATATGTATATACATATTATGATAGACATATCTATGTACATATCTTAAACTACCTATGTGTGTACTTTATGTAACTATCAACAATCATACTTTTGTAAAAAAGTGGACAATTATATCCTTTAGCTTAATTATGTACTACTAATGATGTTAGTGTGGTCACTAATAGTTAATAATACAATATCTAGTAGTGCTTAGTAGGAACACATAGATCTCTTCATAGAATAACTCCGAGATACCCAGAGTACGGTAATACTTAGCAGGGATATCATACCAGCAAGTCTCCACATAATTTCAGAGTAATTCCTCCTAGAATATGATAAAGGGAGAGAGAGAGAGAGAATGAGAGAAAGAGAGAGATAGAGAGAGAATGAGAGAAAGAGAGAGATAGAGAGAGAGAGAGAGAAGAGAGAGAGAGAGAAGAAGAAAAAAGAGAGAGAGGAGGGAGGGAGAGAGAGGAGGAGGAGGAGAGAGAGAGAGAGAGAGAGAGACGAAAGAGAGAGAGAGAGACGGAGAGGGACAGAGAGCGAGCAAGAGAGAGCGGAGAGAGAGAGAGAGAGCGAGAGAGAGAGGAGAGAGAGAAGAGAGAGAGAGAGAGAGAGAGAGAGAAGAGCGAGAGAGAGAGAGAGAGAGAGAGAAGAGAGAGAGA
>NW_014580534.1:15595-16354 GCF_000485595.1 Priapulus caudatus
ACCCGGGCAGCCCGGCTCACAGGTATGCAGGTGTATTAATTACAGGTAGGTAGGTGCATTAATTACACGTAGGCAGGTGTATTAATTACACGTAGGTAGGTGTATTAATTACTCGTAGGCAGGTGTATTAATTACACGTAGGCAGGTGTATTAATTACAGGTAGGTAGGTGTATTAATTATAGGTATACAAGTGTTACAATCACAGATATACAGGTGTTACAATCACAGACATGGAGGGACCGCACTCATAGGTAATAAACAGATGCCAGGTACACAGTGACAATTCCAACCTGTAAATTCCTTACAGATATTGACACAATCTTGTTAAAGCTGATGTTGAGACAGAATTACATCCTTATCATAATCTCAATTATAACTTTTACATAAAAATACCACCTAAACAGTATTATAAGGTCATATTTTATTATATTGTTATTATAAGCATTAACAGGATAGATTGAGTAAGCCGATGAGGTGTGAGAGTGGGGTAAACTGTTTAACAGCGTTACTGTAAGCCAGAGTCTGCAATAGTCACTCACACAACTTCTTTAAACAACAACCAACGACGTGTTTAAAAACGTTCGCTTCTTTCAAAACGCGTTTGCAAATAAATAACCAGAAAAAAAATCTGTCCCGAAAACAGAAGGATTTGTGTAATGGCTCTCTACATATGAACCTGAGAGAAGAATCTGAATTATCTCTCTCTCTCTCTCTCTCTCTCTCTCTCTCTCTCTCTCTCTCTCTCTCTCTCTCTCTCT
>NW_014580535.1:0-682 GCF_000485595.1 Priapulus caudatus
CACCCCGGAAGAGGAGAACCCACCGGATGACACCACTATCCCCCTGTCGGCATGTCTCACACAACCACGCCAGGATAGTAACTCCGGGAACTACAGACTGCATGGAATCATTACCAACCATGGCAAGTGAATAGACTGCCAACAACTGAACGCGAATAAGCTACCATCATATGGCTTGCTCCCCACGAACCAACAGTCACTACTCGGTCTGACAACACCTTCTACGGGGACGCATAACCGTAGTGACACGGAGCTTTCACTAATCTCCTGCCAGAGAGATCTCNTAGCTATCTATCTATCTATCTATCTATCTATCTATCTATCTATTTATCTAGCTAGCTATCTATCTAGCTTCTATAGGACGACCAGTGAAAGCCCGAAAGGCGACCATAATAGGATTTGGCGAGTAAGATGAAACCAGAGGTGGCGAGGTGGGGTTGGGTTACGAGAGAATGTGTTTGGCTTATCGAAATGGCTTCACCGTCCGCGATAATTCGGGGTCTAGTGTCGCGGAAAGGAAGGTACGGCCGTCGTCGTCGCAATATACCGAAGTATATAGAAGGAAGTGGATCCGGAAGCAGCCGGAAGCCCTCGCGCTCCGGACGGTCACAGTGAAGAGACGGTTGTTGTGTCGAGTCTTTTTTTATGAATTTATGGAATTCGCAAATATATATATATATAT
>NW_014580535.1:1788-10699 GCF_000485595.1 Priapulus caudatus
AAATTGCCGCGGACCTATCTTCCACATGGCCGTGTTACAGCACCAGATCGGTTAAATATTAAAGAAATACACAATATGCTGAAATACTTTGACTAAAATTGTACGGGGTAAGTAGAGCACAATGGGCCCTATTGATAGAGCAAGATTTTCTTTAGACGGACTTTAGAAGAAGAAATGGTGGGGGCATCTCGAACGTCACGAGGTAAATTATTCCATTGAGATGCCGCGGCGCAACGAAAAAATTTGCGTAGCATTTCAGTGCGTGCACGGGGCGGATACAAACGCGCTTCATCTGCACACACACTACGCGTCCGCCTGGAGCTCACTAATTCATGTTTAAAAGTAAAAAAACCGTGGAGATATGCAGGTGCCTGCTTACGTACAATTTTGTAAGTTAAAAGAGATCGATGGTCATAAAACCTAGCTGCGAAAAGATTTCTTCAGTGCGGGCATCTGAAGGTCTACGAATGACCGCGCAAAACGTTTCTGCAGGTTAAAAACTTTGTCAATATCCGTAGGTCAAAGAGAGTACGCCTATCCTTGAACCGCCTATAGTATAGAAACGTTAAGAATTTGGTACTAAGTAAATACATTTACGGACTGTTGGATGAGTATTTCTTTTGAAATCGTATGAAATACAGCGAGTGTATTTAGTTAGCATTATATTCTATTGAAACGCTTCAAGTGCCTGTGCCTTCAGTCTATGGAAAACTACCAAAGCGTACGTACAGCATTTTTGCATATATTACATCGTCCCAGCGTGCTAGCTGCTTATAGCAAAAACTTCGTCTACCCCTGCGGTCGAGGGGGGCCCTGATTGCTCTTGTGCAGAAAAACTTCGCAGAAAAACTTCGAACTCGCCTGCTCGCAGTTACCTTGACGGTCCAATCCCTATATATACGCATATATAGCATGCACGGACTCCTACGGCTATCAAGAACGCCTAGGATATAGTCAACATACTAGGCTACCTCTATGTGATTGTTATGTGATTATTACGTCGTCATTGTTTGTATATAGGTGAACATTTCTATGTACATGAATAGAGGCATAGGCCCAAGGATAGAGAACATGGGTCCCAATAAAACCAATGTGCCTAACCCTTAACCCTAATTCTCACCCTAACCCTAACCCTAACAATAACCCTGACCNCATGTAGAGACCTAACCGCAGGGAAACAGCCGCCTTTGCAAAGCAGAATGGCTGCATATCTGTCTATCTGTATATCTGTCTATCTGCCTATCTGTCCATCTGCATATCTGTCCATCTGCATATCTGTCTAGCTGCATATCTGTCCATCTGTATATCTGTCTATCTGCATATCTGTCTATCTGCATATCTGTCTATCTGGATATCTGTCCATCTGGATATCTGTCCATCTGCATATCTGTCCATCTGCATATCTGTCTAGCTGCATATCTGTCTATCTGCATATCTGTCCATCTGCATATCTGTCTATCTGCATATCTGTCTATCTGCATATCTGTCCATCTGCATATCTGTCCATCTGCATATCTGTCCATCTGCATATCTGTCTAGCTGCATATCTGTCTAGCTGCATATCTGTCTATCTGCATATCTGTCCATCTGCATATATCTGTCTTTCTGCACATCTGTTCTACAATGCGAATGCAAATCGAGTGACAGTGTTTCCTTCGCTCGCCACCCGAGGCGCGAGCGTCACCTTGATCTAGCGGGTATGCGAATAGCTCCCCCCCTCTCTCTCAAATACATGCTCCCTTCGCTTTGAGCTTCAATTGCGAAGTGCGCCGGGGGGGGTCACTTTGATATAGCGTGTATGCGAATATACCCCCCCCCCTCAATGTCGTGAAGTGACAAGGTGACATATCTGTCGTATGTCGCGTATTTCAACATTACACCTTCCACAGGTACGTCGTGGTCACGTGACATATCTGTCGTATGTCGCGTATTTCAATATTACACCTTCCACAGGTACGTCGTGGTCACGTGTAGCTGGCGGTCTTACGTCGATTGGCGTTGGGCAAGCAGGTGTCTGGGGCACCAATAGCAATAACGAAATTTACTTCCGCAGAGGCTCCGAGGTATATTAACGTTATTAGTTATATTAATGTTATTAGATAGTATTTATTATTATTATTATTAGATATTAGAGATTAGATATTAGATATGTGTGTGTGTGTGTGTGTGTGTGTGTGTGTGCGTGCGTGCGCGGTAATATAATATTATGTGTGTGATGTGCGTGTGCGTGGCGTGCGTGCGTGCGTGGCGTGCGTGCGTGCGTAGGTGCGTGTGTGTGCGTGTGCGTGTGTGTGCGCGCGCGTGTGGCGTGTGTGTGTGGGAGTGTGTGCCGCGCGTGTGCATGTGCGTGTGTGTGCGTGTGTGTGTGTGTGTGCGTGCGTGCGTGTGTGCGTGCGTGTATATATATATATATATATATATATATATATGTATTATATATATATATGTATATATATATATTGTATATATATATATATATAAGATATAGAATATAATAATATAATAATTAATAAATATATATATATATATATATATATATATATATATATATATATATATATATATAATAGAACATGCGCACGCCAGCTATGTGAGAGTTTGGCTATACGTCGTGGTAGCGTCACCCATCGTCTTTGCAATGAATGACTCTTTGCCCTGTTTTTATAGAATGACGCCCGCCACTACAGGATCGGAATGGCTGCAGGTAGCTGGAGGCTTGAAAGCAGATCGATGTCGGAACATAGCATCGTCTGGGGCGTCAACTCTGGCGATAACATCTATGTCGCGCAACGGTAGGTGGTGCGCTCGTCGTTCGTCTCTAACAGGAGAGAGGGATAGCGAGAGATGGGGGGAGAGGATGGGGAAAGAGAGAGCGAGCGTGAGCATGGGTGAGAGACAGAGAGAGAGAGAGAGACAGCGAGAGAAAGTGAGAGAGAGGGGGAGACAAAGAGAGAAAGAGAGACAGAGAGAGCGAGAAAGAGAGAGACAGAGAGAGAGAGAGAGAGAGAGAGAGAGAGAGAGAGAGAGAGAGAGAGAGCGCGAAAGAGTTCAAGCGAAAGCAAGGCAGCGAGAGAGAGAGAGACCGAGAGACGGAGGAGAATGAGAGAGAATGAGAGAGAAAGAGATAGAGAGAGGGAGAGAGAGAGAGAGAGAGAGAGAGAGAGAGAGAGAGAGAGAGAGAGAGAGGAGAGAGAGAGAGAGAGAGAGAGAGAGAGAGAGAGAGAGAGAGAGAGAGATAGGGCAGATAGTGATATATAGGCGATAGAGAACCTTCCTTGTCCCCTCCCCTTCCCCGGCCTGGCCGGCCCCTCCTACAAGCCTTGGTATTCTATTCACTCCTGATATATATAGTACATGCATTATATATAATATACACATATATATAGTACATGCATTATATATACACACATATTATATATAGTACATGCATTATGTTAACGGTAAACAATGACAGAATCTCACATTAATCGCTTCCTGATTGTGATGTGGTTCTATGTCGCGCATTTTCTATAGTGCTTACCGACGGCTTTGGCGCGTACGGCGTACGGCGTACGGCGTACGGTGACGGTTTGGCTTCCTGATGACATTGTTGAAACCCTGTGTTTTAGGTATTACTGCCGAAACTCCGGAAGGCAGCGACTGGGAGCAAATCCCCGGCCTGCTTAAGCAAGTCAGCGTTAATCCAGCGACAAACGAAGTGTGGGGCGTCAATAGCAACGACAACATCTTCCGGCGCGTCGGTGTAAGAACAGCATTAACCCCAAAGCGACCGTGCGTGCGATTAGACTGTCCCCACGCGTCTCTGTGGCTACCGCAGTGGAGCCCTAGTTCTCCGATCTTACGTATTAAATGTTCTTTTACATGTAATTACATGTTACATCTTCAATCAGAAAAATTTTGGAACCCAATTTTTTTTATCTTCGCCCTCCGGAGATGCTCTGCTGTTTCGAACGCGCGGAAGGAACACGCAGACGATATATTGGCAAAAGACGTCACGTGGGAATGACGAATGCTCGATTCATTGACCGAATGCTCTGGTGTTTATTCTCTGTAAGTGCAGTGCTTTTTAAACTAATTCAGTATCATTCACCCTCGATCAAAAAAATTCCGTTTACCCATGACTAATTTTGCTTGCGTTTTTGGCAAGTTTTATTCATTCACTCCTAAAATAATTTCATTCACCCTCGAGTGAATCATTCACTAGTTTAAGAAGCAGTGTGTCAGTGCATCAGTCGTGGATCTCGAAAGACAACTTAGACGGTGTCAGTCTAAACCTGCGCACGTACCCTTGCACATCGGACTAATCCGATCTGTAACATCATAACGCGTATAGGACGTGGACGGAAAGCGCATTGTAATATCAGGCGTGTGTAATATAGAGAAAAATGTGAGTCCATAATATATTATAAAATATAATCTAATATTATATATATAACAATATTATATAATATAATATATTCCCTTATTTAATATATTATACACTCCTGATTATATTATATTACCATTATATTAGATTATATTATTCGATTATATTATATTACCATCGACGTTTAATCGCAGTAGATTGTACGTGTAGCTTGCACAGGTGTTTTTATCCTTCTTTTTGGGGGAGGGGGAGGTTATTTTCGGGACGTGGAATTTGGACCGTTTTGATCATCAGTTATAATTAGTTAAATTAGTTAATTAATAAGTTTCTCGTGCATAATATTCAAGAGTATATATAGGTCAACCGGGACACGCAGGAAATCCGAAATTGCAATCTTAATTGCAATCGTGAACTGGAAAATTGCTTATTTTAACGTGGGAAAGTGGGAATGGACCCTCCTGTCACATGTGCCCCCTTTCTTTCTTTCTTTCTTACGCTCGCGTGAAACAGTCGCCGTAGCAGCAGCATTCGCATTTAGCCTTGCCAAACTAACCTCCAATGCCATTAACGAGAATCCGCCATAACTACAAAAAAACATTAAGAAGGTCACACGCGAACTAAAAAAAAATCGCTGATCACGACTATTTTTTTTGTCAAACCAGATTATTATTCGGTTCAACTAAACGTTAATGTTTTTTTATTTACGCACGCAATCGGAAACTAAACGTTGATTTTAACATTCTTTTACGCATTTATGCAGATCACGAGCACAAACTACAAGGGCGTGTCGTGGCAGCAGATCGCAGGTGGGCTCAAGTGGGTCTCCGTCGGACAAGCCGGCGTCTGGGGCGTGAATAGCAATGACGTCATCTTTTACCGAAACGAAACCGGCAACGGCGTAGGCACATCCGGTACGTGATGACGTAGGCGTGACGTGTGTGAACATGCACCGGGGGCGTGGAGGAGAGGGGGGGCGAACGATGGGGGATGCAGCGCGCGAGAGTGAGGAGAGAAAGAGAGAGAGAGAGAGAGAGAGAGAGAGAGAGAGAGAAAGTGTGTGTGTGAGAGAGAGAGTGAGAGAGAGAGAGAAAGAAGAGAGAGAGAGAGAGAGAGAGAGAGAGAGAGAGAGAGAAGCCAGTGAGAGAGGGAGGGGAGAGGGAGAGGGAGAGGGGCATGAGAGAGATGAGTGGAAAGGCGAGAGAGAGAGAAGCGACGATGAGAGAGGAGAGAGATGAGAGAGAGAGAGAAGGGGACAGAGACAACGGGAGGGATGAGAGGTGAGGGAGGAGAGTGAGGCCCGAGGGCGGGAGCGGAAAGGGGATTGAGAGAGAGAGAGAGAGAGAGAGGGAGGAGAGAGAGAGAGAGAGAGTGACTGAGGGAGGGGAGAGGGGAGAGAGAGAGAAAGAGAAGGAGAGGAGGGGGAGGAGGGAGAGAGAATGAGAGGGAAAGAGGAGAGAGAGGAGAGAGGGAGGAGAGAACGGAGAAGTGAGTGGGGAGAGAGAGAGAGAGAGAGAGGAGGAGGTGGAGAGAGAGAGAGATTGAGCTGCGGCCGGATAGAGAGAGAGAGAGTGTGTTGTGAGAGAGAGAGAGAGTGAAAGAGAGAAAAAAGGTAGAGAAAAGAGAGAAGAGGGGAGGGGAGAGAGAGAAGAGCGAGAGAGAGGAGGCGAGAGAGACAGAGATGCGAAGGAAAGCGAGAGAGAGAGAGAGAGTAGGAGTGAGGAGAGAGAGAGAGAGAGTAGTGAGGGGAGAGCAGAGAGAGTAGAGAGAGAGACGAGATGAGAGAGAGAGAAGACGAGAGAGAGAGAGAGAGAGAGAGAAGAGAGAGGGCAGGAGGAGAGAGGGAGGAGAGAGGGAGAGAGAGTGAGGAGGAGAGAGAGACGAGAGAGAGAGAGGAGAAGAAGATAGAGAGCAGAGAGAGAGGCAAGTGCGACTGCACTAGCACGACGTGGCGCCGAGGCTATTTGCTTGTTTATTCTGCTTGCAGGAACGGGTAGGCAGCAGATTTCCGGACTTCTGAGAAGATTAGCCTCTGGCGCCGGCTGCGTGTGGGGTTGTGAACGCCGCCAACAACATCTTCATACGCCGTTGGTGAGCCCGCTGATGCTCTGCTAGGGGGGGTGGGGGGGGGGGATCGCATTTCTAGCATAGCGGGTGAGGAGCTGCCTACCTCCCGCCTCCCTCGTTCCATCGTCCTCCTCCTCGTCCCACTCCACCCATTTCAATTCCTTCCCCTTTTGCAGATTCTCTCGCCTGCCCTTAATAATCATTCTTTTCCACTGCAACCCCCCTCTCTCTCTACACACACATTAAACACATACACACACGCGCGCGCGGGGCGGCCCGGGGCGGGGGGGGGCACACACACACACACACACACACACACACACACACACGCACACAACACACACCACAAACCATACACACACACACACACACAACACACACACCACACTCACACACACACACACACACACACACACACACACACACACACATTTACAGCACACACACACCACACACACACACACACTGCGCGCGCTTGCGCAAGCGCGCGCACAACACACACACACACACTCACACACAACACACACACACACACACACACACACACACACACACACACACACACACACACACACACACACACACACACACACACACACACACACACAATCTGTTCTCACACCTCGCAACACCATGCCCTCTCCCTGCACCCTGTGCCCTTTATTCGCCGTCGATCCCTGTCCAGGCGAAATTACAAACTAAAATCATCCAACTGAACGCATCCGCGTTTTTTTGCAAATTATTGTCTGTATCGCTAAATTATGACGTACCCTAATCTATTACGGCTCGACCCCCTGCTGCTTCTCATGATGACGATGGCGATAATGATGATGACGATGATGATGATGGTGATGCTGATGATGATGATGACGATGATGATGCTACGACGCGCAAGTTGCTATTATATCATTATAACTGCCATCGTCAGCTTGGATAATTTCTTATTCCACCTCCGTCTCGTTAGGGATCACGGCGGAAAACCCCCAGGGTACGGAGTGGGATAGGATATCTGGTGGGCTGAAGCAAGTCTCCGTCAGTGCCACGACCAATCACGTGTGGGGCGTGAACGCTAACGGCGCCATCTACCGGCGCGCCGACACAAGATCGCCGAGTAAGAATCGGCGACTATTTTTTCCACGATGAAAATCGCGAACGTGGTTTTTTTTGTCGTTTTCCTACGAAGACACGCTCGCATAATCTGTTATAGAGCGTCCGTTGGAGCTTTTAACGCATTAAAAATGCTTAGCGTTACACGTAAGTACGTGCAGTAATGTAAGTAATGTCAATCTATTCTGTTCTAAACTTCCGCCGAATGTTATCTCTCGTATCTTCGTTCAGTTGAAGGGCAACCCGTCACCGGCCGCTTGCCGGAGATAGGAAGTGCATGGAGACAAATCGACGGAGCCGGAAGTGCCATAGATATTGGCAGCGCTGGTGTCTGGGTTATCGGCAGGTACTGCTGGCAGACGGATAAGGGTTGTTCCGTCAGTATAGCTGCGATTTGTTAACGTTTCCTGCATCGAATAATATAACGTTATGAATAGAACGCGATGAAGTCAAAGCAATGCAGTGAGCAACGCATTGTGAATATTCTGTGTGATTCACAAACACCTGTTCATCGTATATATATATATATTGTACCGACACGTTGATAGAGCTTCACCCGGTAACTCCAAGAAACCGTGCCGTGCGTGCGTGTGTGCGCGCGTGCGTGCGTGCGTGCCTGCGTGCGTGCGTGCATGCATGCGTGCGTGAGTACCTGAGTACGTGAGTACGTGCGTACGTGTGTGCGCGCGTGTGTGTGTGCGTGCGTGCGTGCGTGTGCGTGAATGCGTGCGACCGTATATACACAATTAGTCTCTGCCCAACTCTACCCTCCCTAAACAATATTTATTATTGCAGCGACAATAGGCATATAAACATATTCTATTAGTCTCTGCACCCTCCCCATACGTATACCTATTTATCATTGCAGCAGCAACGCACCCTACGCGCGCCAATACACGCAGGGACAAAGCGACGTTGACGGCTACGGCTGGGATCGCGTCGACGGAGAACTCACCGACATCTCGGTCGGCGATGGAGTCGCTTGGGGCGTCGATGCCAACCACGTCGCTCACGTGCGCACGGGCATATCGAGGGACGCGCCGACGGGCACGGGCTGGTCGACAATCGGACCCCTGAGCTTGCGCCAGATCAGCGTTAACAGTGTGACGAATGAGGTGAGAATAGAGAGAAGGGGAGGAGGGGAGGAGGGGAGGAGGGGAGGAGGGGAGGAAGGGAGGGAGAAGGAGAGATAGGGGAGAAGGAGAGAGGGAGAGGGGGGGGGGCAGCGCGGGGAGAGAGATAAAATTTAGTAATTATGCTGATAAATATATATATATATATATATATATATATAGAACAATAAGAACGGACGAACGAACGAAACGAAGTTAGTCTTATACTAGTATGTTGTTCGTCTCGTCCGTCTGTACAACG
>NW_014580535.1:11699-14017 GCF_000485595.1 Priapulus caudatus
ATATATATATATATATATAATGAACCAAATTAGAACGGACGACGAACAAACGAGTCTGCTTATACTGTATGTGTTTCGTCTGCCTCTGCAACTAAGGCCCAACAGAACAACGCGTAACAACCCTTTACGGATGAGGGATGGAGTAAGAGACTGCTCTCGCGGTCTCACTCACTCTCGCTGAGAGAAAATTTGAAGGCCCCGGCAGAACGTCCCGCTGTGAAAAGTTGTCGAAGATTTCAGCGGCGGACTGTATGAATGAATGACTGTCCGTTCGTTCCTTTGAGAGGTTAGAGAGCGGTCGTGCTAATCAAAGAAATGCGAAAGCTAGAACCTAGTGTTATCGGAGCGCGAATGCTGTGAGTACATCTAACGAGAGCGGGCAGATCGCCCGTGAAAACATGCATTTTCGCGCCCTTTGCGCTCCTTCCCTGGGTCACCGTTTGACGATTTGCAAACCTGTCCGTCTTGGCGGTGTAACTATGCCGCTACCCTTCCCCTTGGTTACTGTTGGTAGGTCAGACGAGCTAGACCAGCTCGTCCGCGAACAAGCCAATGCGTAAAATTTGCGGCACTTCGTCGCTAAGCATTGTCTTGTAGGAGGCGATATCGCATTGCTGATTGGCTGTCGATCACGCCTGGCAGCTGGGTCGATCACACCCGAGCGTGAAGGTCACTTTGCGAGTGCGCAGCGGCATCTGGCGGCGGAGGCGGACAAGTCACAAGTGAACAACAAACAATGCGGCGCCGGTGACGTGTTTCTGACGTAATAACCTCTCTGCATTTGCGATGTTCGCAGGCGTGGGCGGTGGCACCTAACAATGAGATCTACTACCGCACCGGCGTCGTACACACGTGCGGCTCCGAAAACAGCGCAGCCGGAATCGACTGGCTGAAAATCGCCGGAAGCTTGAAATTTGTGTCAACTGGTCCTGCAGGTACATATACCCGCCATTTCGATTTAATTTCATATTTACACGGTAGGAACTCGCTAGTAGTAGATGGCGAACCAAAGTGTAGAATTAATTAATAATTATAGAATTAATTCGAATAGAATTAAAACATAATAATAGAACAAACAAAAGATGGTTCCTGATAGAATCGGAGCGGTGCGCATGCGCACACGCGGTAGTCTGGCAGGAGAACCCATAAATATCAAAACTACGCTTATGTTATGGGATACAAATGGGAGAATCCACCCCCACCCAGCCACACCAACAAACACACACACACACACACACACACACACACACACACACACACACACACACACACACACACACACACACACACACACACACACACACACACACACACACACACACACACACACACACACACACACACACACGACACACACACACACACACACACACACACACACACACACACACACACACACACACACACACACACACACACACACACACACACACACACACACACACACACACACACACACACACACACACACACACACACACCTTATATCTTTTGTTTATAGATCACACCATCGGTAACATTGTCGAATTTCCACACAGGTGTTTGGGGAGTGAACGGCAATGACATGATCTATTACCGCGTGGGCACGAACAACGGGCAGGTCGGCGAGGGGTCATCGTGGCAGCTGGTGGAGGGCAGACTCGCACAGATCAGCAGCGGGAACGGCTACGTGTGGGGCGTCAATTCCGTTAATGACATCTACGTGCGATTGGGTGAGTAACCATCGTCCCTATATATTGGCATAAGAATGTCACCTCGAAATATCTCTCTCTATATATATCTCTCTCTATCTTTCTCTCTCTCTCTCTCTCTCTCTCTCTCTCTCTTCTCTCTCGACTCGCTTCTCTCTCTCGTTCTCTCTCTCTCGCTCTCTCTCTTCTCTCTCTCTCTCTCTTCTCTCTCTCTCTCTCTCTCTCCCTCTCCCTCTCTCTTCGCGCCTCTCTCTCTCTCTCTCTCGCTCTCTCTCTCTCTCCTTCTCTCCTTCTCTCTCGCTCTCTCTCTCTCTCTCTCTCTCTGTCGCTTCTCTCTCTCTCTCTCTCTCTCTCCCTCCTCCTCTCTCTTACTCATACTACATGGATGATATATATTGTGCACGCGTTAAAACGTACGCATACTACGCGGGAAGTGCTTTAATACAATCGCTCAAAGCCGCGTGTTCTTCGAGACGAAACCACCTATCCCTGTATTACATGTACCACACTAGCGAACCACATTTCTATATTGCAGGCATCACACTGCGCGACACCTACCCTGCGTTACGGAAAATGGCCCTCAGGATACCCGGAAAGCTTGCACGCATCACCGCCTAGCCAGCAAGG
>NW_014580535.1:14071-16352 GCF_000485595.1 Priapulus caudatus
AGTCACAGGCACTTGAAGGCGTTTCAATAAAATATAATGCCTAAATAAATACGAAATCTAGTTACTGACCAAAGTCTTAATGTGTTCTCTACTCTCTTTCGCCTATTATGCCGACAATTCTGCTAAATGCCGTGCCAAATGCTCCTATGGCAACACACAGGTACACGCACGCCACGCTTGCCCGCACACTGACATAGTATATATATATATATATATATATATATATATTAGACTACTATTATACATGCGCCCATATCCATGCGCCCTTCCACAAATTCCCAAGGCTTGACAAATTCAAACTACTTAACCAGCTGTAACCATTAAACTATATTTCTATCGCCTGCTTATATTACTGACAATGCAAGCTACAACAGATTATGAATAGGAGTGTATCTAAAATAAGGCAGCTGGTCCGATTCTATCTATGATAATAATTTGAGTGTTGTCGTTCTCTCTACCGCCCCAGAAATCCGTTTGTTCCTGCATGAACGTCTAGGGCGCGTGCAGAATCTGGCCCTGAAAAATTTTCGTGCTTCATTCCTACGCCATTCAAGGTTCGATTTAACACTTTCCTTTTTAGTCATTTATTGGGCTTATATGTTTAAAAAAAAACATACTTTAGAAAATATAATGGCAAAATCCCCGAGGCCCCCATTATCAGTGTTATTTTAGGGTACGCATATGCTCGTTCCCTACTCTTTGAAGCACGCCCCTTATCTCAGGACCGCCAAAATTTCTTAACCCCCCTTTCGCGGGCGTTATTTGCGGGTTTTTCCTGCCTTGAGACCCCTTAAATCCGAAATGATCCTGGAATTGCAGTTTTCAAACACTAGCAGGAATTTCAAGGAATTTGATCCCGGGCATTTGATTAAGTTTTCTATGATATTTCAAGAGTGAAGAGAGAGAGGAAAAACACCTTGCTTTTAAGAAATCTCGGTGTGAAAAGCTCAAATACACCCCCTTTTTTACATTACTTGGCCGAATTTTTTCGCTCGCGAAAAAGACCCCTTTACCGGAATTTGGGAACGCGGCATGCGGTCCCTCCGGACCTCGCGATTGGCGGTGCCGGGCGGAAAATCTCCCTGCGAAAACATGCACGGATTTACTTATCACTTCCGTTAGGCTGCGCTGGGCCCTTGTAGACTTTAGCAAACACCGCAACCACAGGCTAAGGATACAGTAGTCATGTCGCGTAACCTGCACTGATTCGCCAGGGCACCACGCGCTGGCTTGGAATCAACTCTCCCCCACCTGCCACGCTCGCACTCAACGATATTCTTACTATCAATCTATCTATTTTTTGCCTTATCTAATCTATCTATCTATCTTAATCTAATCTATCCATTCCATCAAAGATGCTGAACCTGTGACCATTGACCTGTAGGTTGAAAGGCATCAAAACTCAATAGGCGGTTCCACCGCCCCTAAGGTCCACGTCTCGACAAGTCTGAAGTTTCTACCTCTAAGGGTTGCAAAAATGATCGGCAGCAGGACACAGACACACACGCATGCCGCACGCGCCACGCGCCCACGCCACGACACACATTATAACACACGCACACGCACACGCACACGCCAACACTTCACCGGCATCACGCACACACACACACACACACACACCACACACACACACACACACACACACACAGTGATCCCTCGTCGGACTAAGGGAGTTTGGTAAGACAGATGACTTGTTTTTTATAGTACCAATATTATTAATGGTTTGCCATGCGTTTTCACATTATTCTTATGTATTTCCAATTAATTCATGTAGTGTTTCTTTTTGGCTATTTCTTTCAAATGAGTAAGCTTATTTGTATAGTCTTTATAAGTGATTTTAAGTAGATTGCTTTTAGACTTGAAGTGTTTCTTGTACATACGATTTTTATAGTGTTAGACTTGATTAAACCTTTTGGTAGCCAAGGAATTGAACCAAATTTACTTTTCCTTCGTGATAGGGTCTTCATAGGTGCATTATTACTGGTGCCATTATTAAGCACAGTTATAAGTTTTCAGAGAAATGCACTAGGATCTAAAGCATTAAAATATATCCCAGCAAAGTTAGTTCGTAAGTCATCCACAATGTTAATAATGTGCTATTAAAATCGAACATAACTCTCCTAGTAATTTTTGGACATTCTGTTCTAACATCAGTATTATTTATTAGCAAAAATATAAGTAGGATTATCAGAGGTATCATGTTGTATGATACCCGCAATATATATATATATATATATATATATATATACAGAGAGAAGAGAGAGAGAGAGACGGAGGAGAG
>NW_014580536.1:0-2364 GCF_000485595.1 Priapulus caudatus
TATATATATACATATGTATATATATACTACACAATAGTCCATCCACGCAGCAGCAGCGCAGCCTCCAGCTTCAGCAATGCAGGCCAGCGTCTGTGACTATATATATATCCACCATATATATATATATACTACACTATAGTCCATCCACGCCGCAGCAGCAGCAGCACCAGCCTCCAGCGTGCTAGCGTCGACGTGGACCTGGTAAATGTTACCATAGCTCACAGCTGAGATGGAGAGGGAAAGAGGAGCAGTGCTGCTACTCAGGATATTACAAAAAAAAGTATCAAATCTGTCCAGAAAAAAGTATCAAAATTGTCTAAAAAAAAAGTATATAAAAAAAGTGTAAATTTGTATCAACCTACCATGATTTGTAGTCACTTGTTATCCTATACCTTATTATCGAATACATTATAGCCTATGTGCAGCATGTAAACAAGCTTCAGGAATGATGTGTGCAATGTCATGAGGAGGTGTCTCTTGAACCGTCAGTTTGGAATAATATGCAATTGCAGTCCCTTGGCCAGAAAGGTCTGTAGAGGCGGTAAAGGTTTTTGTGGTGTTTGTGTGTTTCAGGGTCCTAGCAAAGCAAGGAGTGCAGGTGCTTGGCCAGCTAGGGTGGTCCAGGAGGCGAAATTCCGGAACTCAAGTGGGAAAAATAATTTCGCGTCCGGTGGCATGCCCACCTCCCGAAAAATATTTGAAAAAATGGTGCAATTTGGTGCATTCTAAGCTATTCTGGACACATTGTATGAGACCCTTGAATCTCTTTTTCAAGTTGCAAAACGTTTTGTCAGCGAGGCGGTGTTTTGAACAAATTTCAGTGTGGCGGCTGAGAATTTGAGCGAGGCGGCCCGCCTCGCTCGTGTCAATGCCGTGTAAACACTGCAATGCTCTGTCAATTGGTCACGGACAGCAGAGAGCTGAGAGCAAAAACACTCCTCTGAACAAAGCACACCATCACTTCTGCAACAAGACTAGCATAGCACATCTTTAATCTCATCAAATATAGTGTACCTAAATGTAAGTTCGAAGAGTTTTGACCATCTTTGGCAAAAAAAAAGTATTTTAAAGTATTTATGCACGAAAAAATTACAAAAAGCATATTTTCTGAAAAAAATATAATACTTTAAAAAAAGTATAAAGTGGCAGCACTGGAAGAGGGAGGGAGGGGGGGGGAAGAGAGCCGTCTCTCTAGTAAAAAAGGAACCCTGAGTAATAGTAAAGTGTCTCTCTAGTAAAGTCACCAGTATTACATCATCAGAGGTCGTGACGTCACCAGTATTACATCATCAGAGGTCGTGACGTCACCAGTAAATATGCAATTGCAGTCCCTTGGCCAGAAAGGTCTGTAGAGGCGGTAAAGGTTTTTGTGGTGTTTGTGTGTTTCAGGGTCCTAGCAAAGCAAGGAATGCATGTGCTTGGCGAGCTAGGGTGGTCCAAGAGGCGAAATTTTTTTTCTCACTTGAGTTCCGGAATACAGCCAATCAGCGCACTCTATTCACTTGACTTCCTCGAAGCAACAATGAAAAATGAGTACACCCTATGCCTAACCCGAACCCTTACCGAACCCGAACACGAAACCTAACCCTAACACTAACTATAATCCAACCAGGTTTATCTTATATACCAACCATATATTACCAGACACTATCTGTGGTGTATCCGGAACTCGAGTGGGAAAAATAATTTCGCGTCCGGGGGCATGCCCACCTCCCGGAAAATATTTGAACAAATGGTGCAATTTGGTGCATTCTAAGCTATTCTGAACACATTGTATGAGCCCCTTGAATCTCTTTTTCAAGTTGCCAAAAGTTTTGTCAGCGAGGCGGTGTTTTGGACAAATTTCAGTGTGGCGGCTGTGAATTTGAACGAGGCGGGCCGCCTCGCTCGTGTCAATGCAGGGGAAACACTGCAATGCTCTGTTAATTGGTCACGGACAGCAGAGAGCTGAGAGCAAAAACACTCCACTGAACAGAGCACACCATCACTTCGGCAACAAG
This sequence comes from Priapulus caudatus, assembly GCF_000485595.1. Taxonomy (NCBI): domain Eukaryota; kingdom Metazoa; phylum Priapulida; class Priapulimorpha; order Priapulimorphida; family Priapulidae; genus Priapulus; species Priapulus caudatus. The sequence goes on from NW_014580536.1 coordinate 2,001, forward strand.
ACTAGCATAGCACATCTTTAATCTCATCAAATATAGTGTACCTAAATGTAAGTCCGAAGAGTTTTGACCATCTTTGGCAAAAAAAAAGTATTTAAAAGTATTTATGCACGAAAAAATTACAAAAAGCATATTTTCTGAAAAAAATATGATACTTTAAAAAAAGTATAAAGTGGCAGCACTGGAAGAGGGAGGGAGGGGGGGAGGAGAGCTGTCTCTCTAGTAAAAAAAGGAACCCTGAGTAATAGTAAAGTGTCTCTCTAGTAAAGTCACCAGTGTTACATCATCAGAGGCCGTGATGTCACCAGTATTACATCATCAGAGGTCGTGACGTCACCAGTATTACATCATCAGAGGTCGTGACGTC
>NW_014580536.1:3620-8466 GCF_000485595.1 Priapulus caudatus
ATCTCCCTTCCCGATCTCCCTTTCCAATCTCCCTTCCTGATCTCCCTTCCCAATCTCCCTTCCCGATCTCCCTTCTCGATCTCCCTTCCCAATCTCCCTTCCCGATTTCCCTTCCCGATCTCCCTTCCCAATCTCCCTTCCCGATCTCCCTTCCCAATCTCCCTTCCCGATCTCCCTTCCCAATCTCCCTTCCCGATCTCCCTTTCCAATCTCCCTTCCCAATCTCCCTTCCCGATCTCCCTTCCCAATCTCCCTTCGCAATCTCCCTTCCCGATCTCCCTTCCTAATCTCCCTTCCCGATCGCCCTCCCCGATTCCCCCTCGCCTTCTGCCCTCTGTCATGCCATTTCAACACTCTGTGTGTCTGACTGCATGGCATTACCCTAACAGCTATATTTCAACATGGCGGACGTAGAACCGACGCATCGTAGCCATGGCAACCGCTTCTACCGCACGCGCTCTCATTGGCCTGCGCGCCAGTGGGCGCATTTACTATCGCTATTGTCGCAAATTTGCTCACGGCGCAAGCTGCCACATCTCTGACCGATCTCTAGCTCTCTCTGTCTGTCTATCTGTCTGTCTGTCTGTCTATCTGTCTGTCTGTCTGTCTATCTGTCTGTCTGCCTCTCTCTGTATATATCTCTCTCTCTGCCTCTCTCTGTATATATCTCTCTCTCTCGCTCTCTCTCTCTCTCTCTCTCTCTCTCTCTCTCTTTCTCTCTCTCTCAATCTCTTTCTCTCCCTCTTTCTCTCTCTCTCTCTCTCTCTCTCTCTCTCTCTCTCTCTCATAACAGATTCACGTCCCCCTCTCTCCTTCGCTCTCTCTCTCTCCCACAAACAGGTTTCCCAGAGTTTGTGAATACCACACGGTTTTCATCGGCTGTTTTATTAGTAAAATAACTAAAAACTTTGAACTAAAACTCGAGAGAAATTTCGAGAGAAAATGTCGACGCGAATGCTCATCAGAGTCTGAGGCAGAGCGATCGCGATTTGAATTTCAAATATTTTGCAGAGTAACGACGAAATAAAATATAAAATCAAAAAAAGTTTATGAATGTTGTAAATGCTCGGATTGATTGCGACCACTTTCCCCGCGATATATGCAGAACGAACTACGTATAGGCCTATTCAATATATATATTTATGTGTCAGTGTGCAGCGGCAGCCAGGGTTTGTTGCAGATGAGAATTTGGACGGCATTTACAGGAAATTGTCGGCAATAATAGGCGAAAGAGAGTATAGAAACATTAAGACTTTGGTAGTAAATAGATTTCGTATATATTTAGCATTATATTTTATTGAAACGCTCCAAGTGCCTGTGCCTGTGGGTAGGACCAAAACAAAGCAATGTCTATTACACAATACTGCTAATTACTCATAACTATGACACGGTTTACTAATTTCAATTAAGCGTGCATTGTGTGCAATTAACATGAAATGATTACATCGTTGGCGCACTTGGGGACCTGAGAAATATCTCTAATTGTCTTATTTTCTAAATCTCTGGGTCGTCTGCTGTCTCTGAACGTTCGATCCACGTTGGAAGACAGGTGCCCAAGCCGCAGTAATATTTTAGACAGCTCAATTATATTTCGAGGTAATCATTCATAATAAAGGATTTTACGCTGATGAAAACTACAATCATGTTCATTAAATGAAAGTTTCAAATTGTTACTAGTTCAAAAACAGAGTAAATTTGCAACTAATTGTCTCTTACCATCTAGGACTATTTTCCTCTAATAAATAAAATGGAGTGGAACGGTCAAAGGAAATGTGGTAAAGTGTATCCGCTATCACATCAATGAAACACACAAGAGATTATTGTTTAAATATGAAGGTACCGAGGAAAAGATTGATGTGATGTATTTTACAATAAAACTAAATCAAAGTGAAACAAACAAACAAAATATGTATTATAAATACAATTGTAGCGTCCGCTACATATATAGTTACGCGTTGTTATGCGAGTGCATTTATTACACGTTGTACATAGTTACACGTTGTTATACGAGCACATAGATAATACGTAGTATATTGTATATATATGTATATTGTGTGTATAGTGTTACACATTGTTATACGAGTGCATTTATTACACGTTGTACATAGTTATAAGTTGTTATTGCTGCGTTCACACGAGGAGTACATAAACGAGTACATATACGAGTACATATACGAGTACATAACGAGTACATATACGAGTACATAACGAGTACATATACAAGTACATATACGAGTACATAACGAGTACATATACGAGTACATAACGAGTACATATACAAGTACATAAATTCGACATTGTACATAATAATTACATATTGTTATACTAGTACATAGATTCGACGTTGTATATAGTGACGCGTTGTTATGCGAGTGCATATATTACACGATGCACATAGTTATACATTGTTATACGAGTGTATATATTACACAATGTATATAGTTATATGTTGTTATACGAGTAAATAGATTACACTTTGTACATAGTTATACGTTATATGAGTACACAGATAGCCGCTTGATAAACGTTTGTTATGTTAATGATTCGGTATGAAAACTGGGGTGATTACAAGCATATAGAATCACAACTCTCTCTCTCTCTTTCTCTCTCTATCGCTACTCTAAAATCGCTCGCCCTCTCTCCTGCCTGTCTCGTCTCGTTCTCTGCTCAGCTGCCTCTTTGCTCTCTTTCTCTATCTATCTAGTCGTGCTCGCCGCATCAGTCTCTCGCGGCCTCTCACTCTCTGCCTCTCCCCCCCTCTACTCTTCGTCTCTTCATCGCTTCATCAGGTGGGCTCTCTCTCCTCGCGCTCTCTCTCCTCCTTCTCTCGCCTCTCTGGATCTCTATGCTCGTCTCTCTCTGCTCATCTCTCTGCAAGGCAGTCAGCCAGACACCAGGGAGAGGAAGCCCCGGGGGAGGGGAAGAGGGGGGAACTCACTTATCTCGAGATTGCATAATTCAGCAGATTCTAACAACTACATGGACACGAAATAAATAATTGGTGTGAAAAAATTAATACATTTTAACAAATAAAAAAAGTTCAGGACGCTCATAGCGATGCAAATGACGTGTTGAACTTAGCGGATGTGAAAAGCTGCTTGTAAGCCGTCGGCATCTTCTTAAACGCCAGGCGCATATTAATACTACGGTACATTATTATCAAGGAGTCGTTATTAGTATGAAGTAATGTCAATGTAACTGTCAGGCGCTAATGTAATGTAATAGCAATGTAATGTAATTGTAAATGTCCAGCTAATGTTAATGTATGATGTAATAGTAACGTAATGTGCACTGTAGATGTAAATGTAAATGTAAGAGTAATGTAATGTAAGTGAAATGTAATGTAATGTAATGAATGTAATGTAGATGTAATGTAAATGTAATGTAATGTCAGCTTAATGTAATTGAATGTAATTGTAATGTACATGTAATAGTATGTAAGTGTCAGCTAATGTAATGATAAATGTAATGTAAGCGTCATGCACTGTAATGGTAATATGTGAATGTAATGCTAATGTACATGTCAGCTAATGTTCAGACTAAATGTAATTGGTAATTGTAATGGTAATGTAACTTAACGTAATGCAGCGCGTAATGTAATGTAATGTAATGTAATGTAACATGTAAATGTAATGTAAATGTAATGTAATGGTAAGTGTAAGTAATGTAATGTAATGTATTGTAATTTCAGCCTAATGTAATATGTAATGTAATGGTCAGCTAATGTATATTTGCTAAGTAAATGAAGTGTAAATGTCAGGCGTAAGGTAATGTATGGTAATGTCAGGCTAAGTGTAATGTAATGTAAAATCGTAATGTACATGGTCAGCTAATAGTAAGATGTAATTGTAATGGTAAAGCGTAAATGCAGCGTAATGTAATGTAATGTAATGTAAACTGTAATGTCATAGGACATGTAATGTAATGTAATTGTAATGCAGCTTAATGTAATGTAATAGATTAATGTAATGTCAGCTAATAGTAATGTAATGTCATGTCATGTCATGTCATGTACAAGTAATGTAAGTAAAATGAAGTAATGGCGCGTATAAATTATTCGGATTATTCAACTAAATATTCTTTAGCATAATCACTGAGCATACTAATTACGGCCTCCATCGCCCTAGTTTATTTTATGGTATTATTATTATTATTATTATTATTATATTATTTATTATTGTTATTTATAGTTTTAATTTATTCCACTATGTTTTATTATTAACAGTAGGTAAACATAATCTCACTGTATCAGCTTTAAAGAGTTTCATAATCGACGTCTTGCTATAAAAACATGCATGCCGGTGCGACAGAGCAGACCTGGTTAGCTTTACTTCAATAATAGATAATAGCGAATCTCTCCTCTCTCTCCTCTCTCTCATCTGCGATCTCTCTCTCTCGTCTCTCGTCTCAGTCTCTCCTCTGCTCTCTCTCGGCTTTGCTCTGCTCAGAGCGATTCTCATCGTGCACTCTATCTCTCTTCCTCTTCGTCTCTCTCTCGGTCTCTCTCTCTCTCTCTCTCACTCTTCTATCCTCATCATCGGTATGAGAGGTCACGGTCTCCCTCCTCTCCCTCCTCTCTCTCTCATCTCTCTCTCGATCCTTGCTCGGTCAGTCTCTTCGATGCTCTCTCTCTGCTCATCTCTGCCGTCGCTCTGCGGGCGTCTGCTCGGCTCTCTCTCTCCTCTCCTCTCGCTCCTCTCTATCCCGTCTCTCACTCTCTGCTCTCTCTCGCTCTCTCTCGTCTCTCTCTGTCTCTCCTCTCTCGCTCTCTCTCCGGCTCCCTCTCTCCCAACTCTCTCTCTCATCTTCTCTCTCTCGTCTCTTCTCTCTCGCTCCTCTCCATCGA
>NW_014580536.1:8476-10735 GCF_000485595.1 Priapulus caudatus
TCTCTCTCTCTCTCTCTCTCTCTCTCTCTCTCTCTCTCTCTCTTCCCTCCCCTCTCTCGCTCTCTTCCTCTATACCTCTGTCACTCTCTCGCACTCTATTACTAGATCTATCCCGTTCATCTCTCATTCCCTCATACTCGCTCACCCACCTCCCCCCGCTCTCCCTCTCTCTCTCTCTCTCTATATATATATACATAAGCACATGGGATAATATCGCTGCTTTCCTTGCTCACAACTGCCTGCTTGCGGCTCTAGATTACAAAAACTAATTAGACCACCTGTGTGTGTGTGTGTGTGTGTGTGTGTGTGTGTGTGTGTGTGTGTGTGTGTGTGTGTGTGTGTGTGTGAGCAGGTGAGAAGGGGAAGAGGAAGGGGAAAGTGGCTGGCGAGAGTCCAAGACATTGATTCCTATCGGGAGCTATTCAAGGCAGTGCTCTAATCATCATCAGCATCATCATCATCATCATCATCATCATCATCGTCGTCGTCGTCGTCGTCGTCCTTGTAATCGTTATTATCATCATCCCACCGTCGTTGCCGTCGTCGCCATCACCAATATCATTATCATCATCATCATCATCATCATCATCATCATCATCATCATCATCATCATCATCATCATCATCATCTGGATCCAGCATCCCTCGCTACAATTAACCACACGATGCAGCCCGCCATAGTATTCTTTCTCCGCGGTCAAGCCCGCCGGTCAGCCCCACAGAGGAAGTCCACACAGAGGAAATCCACAGGGGAAACCCAAAGAAAAAACCCACAGAGAAAACCCACAGAAGATGCCCACGGAGGAATCCCTCACAGAGGAAACCCACAGAAGAAACCCATAGAGAAAGCCTACAGAAGAAACGAACAGAAGAAGCTCACAGAAGAAACCCACAGAGGAAGCCCACAGAGGAAACCCACAGAAGAAACCCCACAGAAGAAACTCACAAAGGAAACCTACAGAAGAAGCCCACAGAGGAAACCCACAGAAGAAACACAGAGAAGATGCCCACGGAGGAATCCCTCACAGAGGAAACCCACAGAAGAAACCCAAAGAAGAAACCCAAAGAAAAAAACCCACAGAGGAAACCCACAGAAGAAACCCACAGAGGAAACCCACAGAGGAAACCCATAGAGGAAGCCTACAGAAGAAACGCACAGAAGAAGCTCACAGAAGAAACCCATAGAAGAAGCCCACAGAGGACACCCACAGAGTACACCCACAGAAGAAGCCCATAAACAGTGACCAACGCTGACCCGTGCAGCACACACAGCACGAATTAGGTCATCTTGATGGATCGCCGTAGCCAGGTAGAAGAGGGAGGAGGGGGAGGGGGGGTTCTCATTACACGTCAGCGTGTGTGATCTGCTGATTACGCGTGTACATACGATTAGCACAGGTGTACAAGTACACACATACGTCTCCCGCGCGCGCGCGTGTGTAAATAATTAAGCTAGGCAGCGCGGCGGCGGCGGCGACGGTAACGCGCCGATGTGGTTAATGAGTGAACGTACGGCAGGTAACACACACCTGGGCGTGAACGTAATTAGAGCATCTGAAGATCGCTCCGCTTGTGGTTTTACCTGTCGATTTACCCGGAAGCTGCGTGGGGTTACCTGTCCCTGAACTGGCTTCAGGTAAGAATCAATATGAATTCTAAAGCTGTGATTTACTTATCTTTTATTTGTCACTTATTTATCGTCTATGTCATCTCTGCTTTGACATTATATCTCTCGTCTATGGCTTCGCTCACCTTATCGTTCGTCTATTCATCCCATTCTCCTATCATCCATTTATCCCTCTGCTTCCCATATTATGCATTAATCCCTCTGCTTCCCATATTATACATTAATCTCTCGCTTCCTCTTATTATTCCTCCATTGCTTTCATCCCCTCATCTTAACCCCCCCCCCCCCCCCCTCACCCCTCATTACCGTCCGTTTTCTGTTCCCAATCTATCCTCTTCTTTCTCATCTATTCCTTCGTCTATTCCTCCTAACTCTAAGCCATTCCACCTCTCCTATCTATGCCCATCCTTCATATATCCCTCACCTCCCCTTACCATTCACCAATCCCTCCCCTCCCTCTACCCTTCATCTATACCTCCCTTTCCCTCTATTTCCCCACACCTCCAGCCTTGACCTCTATCCCTCACTTAGCCCTCTCATTCACTCGCTCCCTTCCCTCTTACCTACCCACTCGCTTCCCTATGTTTCACTCACTTTCTCCATTCTCTCTCTTTCTCTCTCTTTCTCTCTCTT
>NW_014580536.1:14095-14861 GCF_000485595.1 Priapulus caudatus
AGAGAGAGAGAGAGAGAGAGAAAGAGAGAGAGAGAGGGACGCGCATAGGGACGGAGGGAAGCATGAACAAATGGCCAGCCAGGCAGCCAGACAGACAGACAGACAGACAGATGGAGAGACGACAGACAGACAGACAGGCAAACAGACAGACAGACAGGCAAACAGACAGACAATCACAGAAACAAGGCAGCTCTCTATGTTCACCTTATCCAATCCTTAATTTCTATTTCTACCCGAACGAGGTTTCTGTGGGATAATGTTTGTACTGCTGCGATAACACCCCGTCTGCCACACCGTCCGTGACGTCAAACATTCAGACTTACAGCGCCATCTATTGACAAAAACCATCACTCATATATATGAAATATAATTATACACACAACATATTTATAACCAGTCATATGTACACATCACATATATATATATAAATGTAATATATATATACTAAATATATATAATATATAATATAAATATATATATAATAATAAAATATATATATACTCACTGGTGATGATATTTTCAATCATATTTGATGATTTGATGTTGTAACATCGGCGTATTTGACAGCGGGAAGCGAAACTTGGGAGGAGGGAGGACGCAGCACTAGCTTAGGTGTTAGGAAGAGACACTGAGTGAGACACGCACACACACACGCACACGCACACGCACACACGCGCACGCACGCACACGCACACGCACACACGCGCACGCACGCACACGCACACGCGCGCAAACGTACACACGTACACACGTACACACGCACCCA
>NW_014580536.1:15843-16351 GCF_000485595.1 Priapulus caudatus
TGTGTGTGTGTGTGTGTGTGTGTGTGTGTGTGTGTGTGTGTGTGTGTGTGTGTGTGTGTGTGTGTGTGTGTGTGTGTGTGAGAGAGAGAGAGAGAGAGAGAGAGAGAGAGACACACACACAGAGAGAGAGAGGGAGCGTGACATGTTATGGAGAATGTCAAGGGATGACGCTTAGGAACCATGCACGGATGATGAAATAGCTTGTATTAACCTAGCAAAGGTTAATAGACACTGCCGGATCATGCCGGATCATGCCGGATCATGCCGGATCATGCCGGATCATGCCGGAACATGCCGGATCATGCCGGAACATGCCGGATCATGCCGGATCATGCCGGAACATGTCGAAAGATAACGAAAGAAGGTCACGGCGAAGGTTATTTGAGGAGGTTAACAAAGATCAACATAGCGGAGATGTTAGAGGGGTAGGAAAGGATAGGGAAGAGAGGCTAGGGAAGGAAGGGAAGGGAAGGGAAGGGAAGGGAAGGGAAGGGAAGGGAAGGGAAGG
>NW_014580537.1:5970-7389 GCF_000485595.1 Priapulus caudatus
CTTATCCCCCTACCCACCCAGCACCGCACATCTAGCTATGCATAGTAGATTATATATGGATAGTAGTAGAGACTGCATGATGTCCCACATTCTATCGTTTTGACCGAGTAAAATGTATACGTAATATAATAATATAATATAATTCATTCATTCAATGTGCGAGATTGCAGGATGCTTTGATGCATGGATGCATGGATGCATATTCCTCACCCTACCTTTCCCAAACCGATTGGAATGTATACGTAATATAATAATGTTGTGCAATACTTTATATTTTCGTACTTCAATAACTCGCATACTTTATATAATTATATATAATATAATACTTATAATAATTAACTTGCATGCGCACACATTGACCCCCCCCCTCCCATCCACTGCTCCCTCCACCCTCCCCCCCCTAATCGATCCCCTCCTCTCTTCTCCTTCTCTATAGCTCTGAACTTACGTAGTAGTAAAGGAACCCCTCCTCTTCTTCTTCTCCTTCTCTCTGTAGCTCTAAACTTACGTAGTAAAGGAACCCCTCCTCTCTTCTCCTCGCTGTAGCTATAAACTTACGTAGTAAAGGAACCCCTCCTCTCTTCTCCTCTCTGTAGCTATTAACTTACGTAGTAAAGGAACCCCTCCTCTCTTCTCTCTGTAGCTCTAAACTTACGTAGTAAAGGAACCCCCTCCTCTCTCCTCTCTGTAGCTCTAAACTTACGTAGTAAAGGAACCCCTTCCTCTCTTCTCTGTAGCGCGTTTCTGCGGCACGGACGTTCCGCAGACTCTGACGTCACTCACCAATCGGCTTCTCATTGATTATCACACGAGCAAGTCTATCTCTGGCTTCGACGGGTTCGAGGCTAGCTATGAAGGTGAGTGAAGAAGATACAGGTAGGTTAGCTTACAGGTAAGATAGCTACACAGCTAGGTAAGATAGCTATAGAGATAGGTTAAGCTATACAGCTAGGTAAGTAGATGATTGTTTTACGCTACATCTCGCTGCCATGTTCTCGTAGCTGTGTGTGGAGGAGAGATCACGGCTGACGAGGGAGCGCTGCATATATATATATATACATATATATACATATATACATATATACATATATGTGTAGGTATAGATGATTGTTTTACGCTACATCTCGCTGCCATGTTCTTGTAGCTGTGTGTGGAGGAGAGATCACGGCTGACGAGGGAGCGCTGCAGAGCCCCAACTACCCGGACGACTACACGCCCGACAAACACTGCGTATGGAAGATTACCGTCGCAGTGGGAAGCCAGGTGGCGCTCAAGTTCCAGTCGTTCTTTGTAGGTATCATCGCGCGGGCGGCGGGGGCGGCGGGGGTAGCGACGGGGGCAGCGGCGGGGGTGGCGGGGGCAGCGGGGGCGGCGGGGGTGAAGTAGTGATAGTATTGTCTGTGGTCGTCGTAAACTACA
>NW_014580537.1:11360-14708 GCF_000485595.1 Priapulus caudatus
TTGTACATTCACACGTATTTAATGCATATTATGCATGGCTAAGCCAGCATATGAATATATATTTGATGAAAAACGAACAACTGGTGCTTGCCTTTATTCTGGCACAGAAACAAGACAAATTCTCACATCTGTAGCAAATTCTCATCGAGAACGCGAGAGTCGTGTGGTCAGTGCAAAAGTAATTTAAAAGCAAAGTAACAAATGCCATAACGGCATTTGTAAAAGTGTTTTGCCCAGCGTTTTGTTTTGTTTCAGCGATCGTATGATAATTAATTGTTTTTGACCGTGTTTTTCAAAAAAAAACATGATATTAGCTCTTAATATAAATATTAATATCACTATACATTGTAATTCTTAGTCTAAATGTGTTATTGTTCACTTAAATATTAAAGTTAAGGGAGGTCTACCGAATCTCTTAAGTTAAGAGAAAAGTAGCGAGAATTTTAATTCTCTTAACTTTTCGAAGTTTCTGGCATCGCTTTTAAGAGAAAAGTAATGTTACGGTAAATGTTAAGACTAATTTGTTCTGACAACGGGCCCGCAGGAGTACAGGGAGTACAGGAAGTACAGAGGCGGCCATGCACAGGCTGCTTGTTCGAAGAGGCGGCTTAGATTGGTTGACCGTAGTGCGGCATTATTATTGTTGTTGGTTGTTTATTTATTGTTATTATTATTATTGAAGTATTAGCAGTAGTAGTATTAGTATCAGTCATTATCATGCATTAATATAATATAAGTATTGTGGATTGTTGTTGTTGAATGTTATTATAAGGCAGGTTTTCCGCCCCCGGTATTTTTTTAATGGTGTTTAGCTAATATATTATAATTCATGTTAGGCCACCGCATTTTTTATTTTGTTGGTTTACAGAATATTTTTGTTTGTTGTTGTTGATCGTAGGGTTAAAAAAAACAATGTCGTTTTGTGCAGATCAAACAAGTCCAAATTACGTGAGTACTGTTATACATGGATATTGAAAGTATTTTAAGAAAACTAAATGAAAACAAAACTTCAACTTGTAATTATTTTACTTTTATTATAAACTGTTGTTATGAAAATGGTTTTTGTTTTTACCATTGAAATTTTTTTATTCATATTTCTTAGAGAAAAGGTCGCGGAATAAAAAAAATACGAATTTTCAATTTTTTCGTTTTTCGCTTGAATAAATTCGGCGTCCGGCGGATCTGTAAACCAACAAAGATAAAAATTCTCGCCCTGATATTATATATATATATATATATATATATATATATTTATATTATGCATAGTATGCTAGGCATAGTGTAAGTATAGTATACGGCAGCAGCTGTAACGCATGTTGTTGTTGTGTTCCCTCTCTCTCTCTCTCTCCCTGTATCTCCGTGTGACCAGTAATGTGGTTTCCTCCTCTTCGCTACTACAGAGAAGGATGAGTGCGCACAGGGAGACCATGGCTGCCAGCACGCGTGCGTCAACACGCTCGGCTCCTACCGCTGCGAGTGTCGCATCGGCTTCGAACTGCACTCTGACGGCCGTCGCTGCGAAGGTAGGCCGATAGAGGGAGCCACGTGCACCTCCCGCCGTGCGCACGAGAGTCGGGTTTAGTCGCATGGCCGGTCCTACTTCCCACCTGTACAATAAAACATATATAAATATATATATATAATGTTTTTATACACATATATAATATAGGATGATAGTAAATCATGGACAGTGATTTACGAACAGTAATTCAACAATCCGACGTGTATTCTCCACTATAACTCACCTTTTGCACGTCGACTGAGTTAAAGCTAAGTGAGATTCACCCACCACACCACACACAACACACACACACATTACACGCACACACACACACCCACACACACACACAACCACACACACACCACACGCACACACCACGCACACCACACGCACACATACACGCACATCACGCGACGCACACACACACAGCACACATACACGCACACACACACACCACACGACACACACACACCACACACGCACCACACACACAGCACACACCACAACACACACACACACAGTACACACACATCACACACCACACATCACAACACACACACACACACACATAACGCTGCGGGAGGAGGGACAATGACAATTATTAATCGCCTAATATCTTCTCAGCTCCTCATCCCACTGAGGGAAGAGCAATTAGCAGGTTGCTTACGGCGCCATTGTTGGTCGCGAGTCGTTAATTAAAACTTATAATTACGTTCGCTCGTGCGGTGGGGGGGGGCCATCGTGTCAGGTATTAGGCTAGGATGTGTAATCTCATCTGTATATAAGCCTCTGTGTGTGAGCTAGTCTATATCGTGACGGTGTCGTAATATATTAATGTCTGTAACCCCAGCGCTTCTTACTCTCTATCTCCCCTCCCCCCCCTCTCTCTCTCTCTCTCTCTCGCTCGCTCTTTCTTTCATTCTCTCTCTCTTTCTCTTTCTTTTTCTTCTCTTTTTCCGCCTTCACTTCCTGCCTGCCTCCTCTTTCTTTCTCAACTTTCTCGTACCACATTCACAGTCTATACAGACACATGTACATATAGACTGTTTATAATATCAGGATTTGATTGATAGACTCCTGATAATATTATATTGCTTCCCCACTGTCATAAAAATTATACTCAGTATAATTTATATCAACCACCACCGTCAGGTGCTGCCACCTAGCCAGAGTGTTGTAAAGCTTTGCCTACATGCGAGTACTGCTGTTGTTGTGCTAGCAAACACCCGAAATAAACGGGCGTTTATTGTTCCGTTCTACGTGTATTTAATCTAATCTAAACCCGACAACGGGTTCACCCTCCTGTGAGAACATTTCTCGTGAGGTATAAGCAATGGCTTACCTTTCCCCCTCTCACACATTAAGTTATTCGCTTAAGTTATTCTTTATTAGCATGTAAATATTCGATTACTGTACTGTACTGATTACTACATATATTTCATTTATATGTGTCCAACATATTTTCTACATAACTTCATGTCTGCTGATTGTTCTATTTCCAATTATGTTCAATTTTGCTTTTGATTTATTGTTATCATACAAACATTTTGTTCAAATATTTCTCATCATACATCTTATTTTTATGACAGATGCCTTTATACTTAATTAAATTTCTCTAAGGGTTGGCTGACTAGATGACCGTATGGTCTTTTCGCCATCCCTTCACTGCACGTTATTTATATTTTGTTAAAAAATCCTTGTACAGTAAAAACCCGCGTATAAGAACATAGATTTTTCCAAGTTAGCCTCAACATGTTCTTATATAAATGGTACTTACTGAAAAATTAGGCTCAAAAGGTTCTTAAATAGGTTCTTAATTGTTTCTACTTTTAATATGTACTAGCTGA
>NW_014580537.1:16023-18221 GCF_000485595.1 Priapulus caudatus
TTCCTCCTCCCTACTATATATATATGTATATATGTATATATATATATATGTATATATATATGTATATATATCTACCTCCTCCCTATGTATATATGTATATATATATGTATATATATATCTACCTCCTGCAGCAAGACTGTGAGTACGACTGGGTGGAGGTGATCAGCGAGCTCTCGCCAGACTCAACCAGTCGATCTAAGGACGGCAGCGTCTCGCTGCATGGCGTCTACTGCGGACGCGGGCTCCCCGCACGTACCAGGTTCTTCCCGAAGTCGTCACGTCCGTCAGCAACCGCCTGCGCGTAGAGTTCAACTCAGACAAGTCCGTGCAGAAAAGCGGATTCGCCGCCGTGTTCTTTATCGGTGAGTCACGTCTGGTGGTGGTCTTTATCGGTGAGTCGTGTCTGGGGGTGGTCTTTATCGGTGAGTCGTGTCTGGAGGGCGAGGGTGGTGGGGAGGGGAGTGCAGGCAGCAGGAGGGGTATTTGTGTGTGTGTTGTCGTGGGTTGGAATGGAGGGTGTTTGTGTGTGTTTGTCTCATATCGAAAACAAAAGAGAATTTCTTGGGAGTGATGTACTGTTCGATTGTTTATAGAGGGCATTGCTTTCACAGATATGGACGAGTGCGCCATTGACAACGGCGGTTGCCAACACGTGTGTAAGAACACGATCGGATCGTATGCCTGCGAGTGTCACAACGGCTACACACTACACGCAGACGCTCACGGCTGCAAGGAAGGTGGGTGTGAGTGAGAGAGGAGGAGGAGAGGGAGGGAGAGAGAGAGAGAGAGAGAGAGAGAGAGACAGAGAGAGACACAGAGAGACACAGAGAGACACAGAGAGACACAGAGAGACACAGAGAGACACAGAGAGACACAGAGAGACACAGAGAGACGACAGAGAGACACAGAGAGACACAGAAGAAGAGAGAGAGAGAGAGCACGAGGGGCAGCAGTGGAGGGCAGAGAGCGAAGCGGTGAAGAGAGAGTGTGATAGAGAGTAGAGAAGATGATGGAGGGAGAGAGGGAAAGGAGAGAGAACAGGCGGGATGAGGATCGAGGGTGCAGAGAGAGAGAGAAGAGAGAGCAGGATAGAGCAGAGTCAGATGAGAGAGAGAGAGAAAGAAACAGATAACTCGGTTGCACCTTCACCGTCGTGCGTATATTAACCTCCCGTGCGTGTACTATGGCAGGTGGCTGCCATCATCGCATCACAGCTCCCACAGGTGAGATAAGCTCACCCAACTGGCCCAACTACTACCAGAGTCGCAAGGACTGTGAGTGGTATCTGGTGACTACGCCTGGACACCGAGTGAAACTGGTGCGTAACTATTGTTGAGTTTGTGCGTGTGTGTGTGCGTGCGTGCGTGTGTGCGCGTGTGCGCGTGTGTATGCGTGCGTACGTGTGTGCGAGTGAGTGCATCTGTATGTCCCCGCATATCTGCATGCGTCCTTACGTTTGTATGAGTGCGTGCGTGCCTCGGACCCCTCTGAGCCCTCTCTCCTTTCACTCACCCTCCCTCCCTCTCTCCTTCTATACTGCAGGCGTTTGGTTTCTTTGAGATGGAGCCGCATCAGGAGTATGCGCGTACGACCACATCACGCTCTACGTATGTGCGTGTGTCCTTACATTTGTGTGCGTGCGTACGTGCCTCTGACGCCTTCTTTCACACCGTCTCTCCCCGTTAACACCCTTCTTTCTCTCCCTCTCCTGCAGGCGTTTGGTTTCTTTGAGATGGAGCCGCATCAGGACTGTGCGTACGACCACATCACGCTCTACGATGGTAACGCGACAGCGGCGCAGACGCTTGGACGGTTCTGCGGCAGCAAGATCCCTCATCCGATCGTATCCAGCGGCAACCGCCTCCTAGTCACCTTCCACTCTGACGCGTCCGTGCAGCGTCGCGGGTTTCTTGCCCGCCACGTGTCCGGTGAGTCGGTGTGTACGTCGGGGAAGGTGGAGGAAGGGGAGGAGGGGAGAAGGAGGAGGAGGGGAGGAGGAAGGTGGAGGGAGGGGAGGGGGAGGACGCATCCGTGCAGCGTCGCGGGTTCCTCGCCCGCCACGTGTCCGGTGAGTCGGTGTGTACGTCGGGGAAGGTGGAGGGAAGGGAGGAGGGGAGAAGGAGGAGGAGGAGGAGGGAAGGAGAGGGGGAGGAGGTGGAGGTGAGGAGAGGGGGAGGACGCATCCGTGCAGCGTCGCG
>NW_014580538.1:0-3145 GCF_000485595.1 Priapulus caudatus
GTTATACAACCTGATGGTGATATTTTTTGTATTTCTAATGAGTATTACTCTACCTAATGTGTGACCGTTATACAATCGTGTGAATTTAATACCATTTGTGAAGAATTATATGTTTGAAGACATATAACATATGTTGATCTAATAAAACGCATAGTACGTATAATTATTTGTAATTTTTATGTCTCTCCCCGAAAAGGAAAAATCTGTATATGTGTATGTATAAATACCTACGCGCACTCACTCACGCACGCACATGCAGACACGCACGCAAATCCCTGTCTAGGTTTTATAATGAAAATGTACTGAATATGTTGATGAAATGTGTATAACATCTGTACCTGTGCGTGTGTATGTCGTACGTGCACATTATTATTGTTCGGTGATGAATATTCATGTGTGGCTAGTGTTGGCATTGCAGTTTATTTTGTATTTCGCATAATAAAAAAGAATTCAAGACTTCTAATTTGAAGCGTTTTTCGATTAAAAACCAAACGCACAATTTGCATTAACAACTTACATGCATGTTATCGGGATCAAGTGCTTTTTCGATGCATTTTGATGGTGTGTATTTGTGATGACACAATTGTTTATAAAGAGAAATCCCACACCGTGTCTGTCTGTTTTTACCAACATTCGTTTTCCTTTTCTCCTTTTACTCCAATTAATAATTATGTTGTTGTTGTTGGTTCTCTTGCGTAGTGTTTTACTTAGTGGTATCTGACTATGATGCTAGTGCGAGTGAGACGCTACCAGTGTAAGATATGTTTAATATATATATATTCATATGTAATTAATATATATATATATATCTTAAATATATATTGATATAAAGTAATCGACTTCTATACATGCTGAATTGTGCGCACACGGACCCCAGATTGGTCGTCTTACTAACGAATTACCTAACAACGCGGCTTTACCGTCGCCGCACACATAACCAACTATAGTGGCGCCGCCTAGGTGATCATAATTTATTCCGTGCTGGGATAATTAGCAGACATCGTTGGTGACCCATGTCGCTTTCCCAACGCAAATAATTAACTAAGCTGAAACGATAAATTTTAACGCTATGATGTCATAATCGAATTACATACATCCTTCCCCCGGATCGCCGATGACGACGACCTACCTGGAGGTATCGAGACAGCCACAGATGTACATGATCGTGTACAAACTTTATGCAAATTTCCACGAAATAGTCGCTATATCCATCTGCTATATTTACAATTCATAAATCATACATTGTTTACGAGCGATTACAAACCGAATGATACCGAATTTAAAGGCATCGCGAAAGCTAACACGCCACGGCGGACGCTACACGAGGGATGAGCACGCACGGGTTTTCTCATGCACGCACGCACGCACTGGTTTTCTCACCGCATTTCACACAGACGCGTGCCTTAACAACGTTATGGGTTTATACTTGAAATCAGGTGACTAATCGGTCAAAAGCTAAAATCAAATCAATCTAAAATCAATCATGTCAGCTAATTATCATCTAATGTAAATCAATCTAAAATCAATCTGAAATCCAAATCAATCTAAAATCAATCTGAAATCCAAATCAAATCTAAATCAGGTGACTATCGCGAGCCGGCGACTACAGAGCAATGGTCGGGTGTAGACACGGAAATTAGATTGAGTTTTAGATGCTGCGTTTCCTGTCGTCATAGCAACAGTAGATGCTTCACTAACTAACTTCAATTACTTATTTGAGTTTATTTAATTACCGCCTATAAAAGGGTGTTATATCTCATTTGGAATTTACTAGTGAATATATATATATACATACACATACGTGCGCACGCCCACAAACACGCATGCGCACACACATGTACACAAATTATATACTCACGCACGCACACACGCACGCGCACAAACGGGAGCACGTAGTACATAATACACATACATATATCTATGACATATAATACACGAACACATGCGCGCTCAACACACGCGCACACTCGAGCGCACGTAATACACATACATATATCTATGCTATATTTCTCGCAGCAGTCTGGCAGATACATGTACGTGTATATATTCGTCCAAACACTCGTTATTTTAACATGTAGGCCCCCCTACTGGGCATATGCAACCCAGTATACTACCGCTTGGTACATTAGCAATTATTCTAGAATTTCATGTATGCTGAATACTCTAAAATCAGGGTTCGCGCATGCGCAGAAGCTGACTGAATGATCCATATTTTGATTTTAAAATATATTTAAAATGGAGCCGAGCTATCCACGAGTAGATTTCTGCGATAAATATCTATCGCCATGACTCTGGTATAAGAGGGTACGACGCCCTAGCCTGCAGGGTACCTTCAGACAGAGCGTTTCTCGTAGCAGTCTCTCAGATACACGGGCACACGTAGTACATAATACACATACATATATCTACGACATATATACGTAGGCACATCTCATCGTGGACAAACACGTGCGTAATGCACCGCCCCCTCCCCCAGTCCGCAGCAGGAGGCGTGACACTCCCCCACCACGGTCTCACGCGACCCCCTTCCACGCTCACACAAGACACCCCCACGCTCACACGACTCCCTATTTGCACAACCCCCCTTCCCTCCCAGGGGCACTTCCTCCCACCGCACCCTGACATACCTCGGCGCTTAGCCCCCTCCCTCGGTCAGTGGTCGTACATTGTCGTGACGTTCGTCTGACGAACACGTACGTAACACTGAGCAAATATAGCTTCTTCTTCAGGAACGCAATCTATATCGTAACTTAGTTTACATAGAATCCACAGTGTATAATGACACTGCACACACGCTGGGCTTAAAAGAGCTTATTCTACAATGAAAATATAACGCTTTGGGATATGAACAGCTTTTAAGTCCTCACGGAAGATCAGGCGGCGTTCCAACAGCCGAGTGAGCTGTGAAACCTGTGAGCTACGCTATATCCCCATCATTATAGCCATCTCTTAATCAGCCACAAGATGCTTAAAAAGACTCTCATACACCTAAACCTTAATTACTTACGCAGGTGTAAAATATGGTTTGTAGGTGTCGTCAAGCGTTGTTGTCATTCTAATATAATTGGGATGCGATATAAAAAGTTGCAGGGAGTTGCGAGGAGCTCAGAGTTTTAGAAGCTGGATGTCAGAGATCTGGTATTGC
>NW_014580538.1:3420-5071 GCF_000485595.1 Priapulus caudatus
ACGGGAGAGAAACCATATAAGTGCGATCTGTGTGATGCTGCTTTTACCCGATCAGGTAATTTAAAGACACACATGAGAATTCACACGGGAGAGAAACCGTATAAGTGCGATCTGTGTGATGCTACCTTCTCGCAGTCGGGTCATATGAAGAAACACATGAGAACTCACACGGGAGAGAAACCGTATAAGTGCGATCTGTGTGATGCTACCTTTTCGCAGTCGGGTCATATGAAGAAACACATGAGAACTCACACGGGAGAGAAACCGTATAAGTGCGATCTGTGTGATGCTACCTTTTCGCAGTCGGGTCATATGAAGAAACACATGAGAACTCACACGGGAGAGAAACCGTATAAGTGCGATCTGTGTGATGCTACCTTCTCGCAGTCGGGTCATATGAAGAAACACATGAGAACGCACACGGGAGAGAAACCGTATAAGTGCGATCTGTGTGATGCTACCTTCTCGCAGTCGGGTCATATGAAGAAACACATGAGAACTCACACGGGAGAGAAACCGTATAAGTGCTATCTGTGTGAATCCGCATTCTCCTGCCTAAGTAGTGTGAAGACACACTTGAGAACGCACACGGGGGAGAAACCGTATAAGTGCGATCTATGTGATGCTGCCTTCTCTTGTCTGAGTAATGTGAAGACACATATGAGAACTCACACGGGAGAGAAACCGTACAAGTGCGATCTGTGTAATGCTGCCTTCTCTTACCTGAGTGATGTGAAGACACACATGAGAACTCACACGGGAGAAAAACCGTACAAGTGCGATCTGTGTGATGCTGCCTTCTCGCAGTCGGGTCATATGAAGGTACACATTAGAACTCACACGGGAGAGAAACCGTATAAGTGCGATCTGTGTGATGCTGCCTTCTCCCGTCTGAGTAGTGTGAAGACACACATGAGAACTCACACGGGAGAGAAACCGTATAAGTGCGATCTGTGTGATGCTGCCTTCTCCCGTCTGAGTAGTGTGAAGAGACATATGAAAACGCACGTGGGAGAAAAACGAAAGAAGAAAAAGACGAAGGGAGAAATTATTTAAATGTAACATGAAAACATTTAAAGTGAAGCTTACTCTCTGAAGACACTCTATAACCACACACAACAATGTATGGTAATTCTAGAGAGATGTCGTACAGATGTATGCAGAAAGTATATCTCGAACTGTCAGAGTCACATGTAATAGCAGATTGGCTCTGAGAAAACGCGAGCACACAGTACACATGTGAGCTGGAGCAATGTGGAATTCCAACGAATGCAACTCAACTGTTACAGCTTCTTTCCAGATTGTAAGCTAAACTAGGAATTGCATGTGAAAGCCGTGAAACCTCTTATGTTATACAACCTGATGGTGATATTTTTGTATTTCTAATGAGTATTACTCTACCTAATGTGTGACCGTTATACAATCGTGTGAATTTAATACCATTTGTGAAGAATTATATGTTTGAAGACATATAACATATGTTGATCTAATAAAACGCATAGTACGTATAATTATTTGTAATTTTTATGTCTCTCCCCGAAAAGGAAAAATCTGTATATGTGTATGTATAAATACCTACGCGCACTCACTCACGCACGCACATGCAGACACGCAAAAGAAACACTACGCAAGAGAACCAACAACAACAACA
>NW_014580538.1:5914-8707 GCF_000485595.1 Priapulus caudatus
GTCCATACGGAAGATTAGGCGGCGTACCAACAGCCGAGTGAGCTGTGAAAACTTGAGCTACGCTATATCGCCATCCTTATAGCCATCTCTTTATCAGCCACAAGATGGCTTAAAAACACTCTCTTACACCCGGACCTTAATTACTTACGCAGTTGTAAAAATATGGTTTGTAGGTGTCGTCAAGCGTTGTTATCATTCTAATATAATTGGGATGCGATATAACGGGTTGCAGAGAGTTGCGAGGAGATCAGAGTTCAAGAAGCTGGATGTCAGAGATCTGGTATTGCTTGGTGCGTATAAGAACACTATGTATACAGTGCTTTCTCGTTAGTGTTTGTATACAAAGCTGTTTAGTTAAGCTATGGTAGAAATAATAGTCAGCATCTCTGCGCAGTGTGGATGGCACTTAAGCATCAGGCCTGAGAGAGAAAAGTTTTTACGGCAATGCTTGTGGCCGTGGTGTGCAGCTGCTATTGTAATTAATTAGGGGAAGCGACCAGCGTGTGTCCTGGTGTCAGGAGATCAGACCAGTTACCCAGGTGTCTGGTTATCAGACCGGTTACCCGGGGTGTCTGGATATTTGACCGGTTTCATCAACACAGCAGGTATATAACCACACCACTGACGTTTGTAACATCAGTTTCATACGAGAACACCATTCGGACGTTCAGTGACTTCATTGGGTAAGCTCATGATATTTATAATGTGAAGGCGCGGGTGAATCGAGAGTCGCGGAAATGGCGATTCGGGAAGTAGAATTCGGGGATAGCGTTCGGGAGGGAAAGTACCGAACACCAAAACCGCCGAAATCACCGAATAATAACACACTGGTAAACAGGAACAGCCAATCACAGGGCTCGGCCAGTGAGCGATCAATCGGTTGATCACGTGTTAGTTAAGCGTGCGTGACAGAGCGTACGTGTTAGGGGCGCGCTGTAATAGGCTACTGACTCATGGGGCAGGAGCCCGCGAGGGTATAAGAGGGCACGGCGCGCCTGATGATACGCAGTTGAGTTGATAAGAAGAGTAGAGTTGAATAAGGAGTTGGAGAGTTGAAGAGGAAGCAGTAGTAGAGCAGAAGCAGTAGGGGAGAGCAGTTAGATAGATATAGATAGAGACTTCTAGAAGCTTGTTCTAGAGTTCTCGGGGGAAGTAGAGGGTTTGTGTAGGGAGTTATTCAGGAACCTACTGATGTGTATTTCGGAGTTCAATGAGTTACTCGTAACGTTGAGCGAGTAAACTATTGTGCGGAAGATATATTCCTGGAATTAACACCAGCGCCGAAACGAGTGAGTACAACTCAGGAAGCTCTTTGAAAGCTGCTCGTTTGATTACCAGTTATATTATTCAGTATGTATCTTACCCATTCTTTCGTTGTGTTGTAATAAACATTATTCACTCTTAGCACACTTTTGCCTGCATATAGCATCTTCTTCAGAAACGCAATCTACATCGTAACTTAGTGTACATAGAATCTACAGTGTATGACATCACTGCGCAAACGCTGGGTTTAAAAGAGCTTATTCTACGATGAAAATGTAACGGTTTGGGATATGAACAGCTTTTAAGTCCATACTGAAGATCAGGCGGCGTACCAACAGCCGAGTGAGCTGTGAAAATTTGAGCTACGCTATATCCCCATCATTATAGCCATCTCTTAATCAGCTACAAGATAGCTTAAACAGACTCTCATACACCCGGACCTTAATTACTTACGCAGTTGTAATAATTATATGGTTTGTAGATGTCGTCAAGCGTTGTTGTCATTTTAATATACTTGGGATGCGATATAAAGGGTTGCAGGGAGTTGCGAGGAGCTCAGAGTTCAAGAAGCTGGATGTCAGAGATCTGGTATTGCTTGGTGCGTGTAAGAACATTATGTATACAGTGCTTTCTCGTTAGTGTTTGTATACAAAGCTGTTTAGTCCTGCTATGGTAGAAATAACAGTCAGCATCCCTGCGCAGTGTGGATGGCACTTAAACACCAGGCACGTACAGGTGTGCAGCTGCTGTTGTAATTAATTAGGGGAAGCGACCAGCGTGTGTCCTGGTGTCAGGAGATCAGATCGGTTACCCAGGTATCTGGTGATCAGACCGGTTACCCGGGGAGTGTGGATATTTGACCGGTTTCATCGACACAACAGGTATATAACCACCCCACTGACGTTGATAACATCAGTTTCATACGAGAACACCATTCGGACGACCAGTGACTTCATTTGGTAAGCTGATTATATTAATATTAATTCCGTTTATTTATTTTCGTGATGTAATATGTTCCAGACGGCACAGTCGTAAAATGACGCGTGTTGTTTATATGATAATGATTCGATTTACAGAATAAACAGTTGAATAATGAATATGAATATAATACGCGGTCTTTGATACAAAGCTATTTGTATTCTCTTTTCTCTTTGCTAATTTGTAGGCGAGCCTACATAAGACGTTAATTTTATGCATGTGACGTGGCCGTCTTCGTAGCAAAACACGGGATCGCAGCTTAAACGCCAGACAGGATATAAATCTCACGCGTGTGACCAGTACGTGGCAGCCTTCCCTGAAGCACGATGGAATACGTGACAATTCATTCCGGGAAAAAACCATATAAGTGCGATCTGTGTGATGCTGCCTTCTCCCGTCTGAGTGCTGTGAAGATACACATGAGAACGCACACGGGAGAGAAACCGTATAAGTGCGATCTGTGTGAAGCCGCATTCTCCTGTCTGAGTAGTGTGAAGAGACACATGAGAATTCACACGGGAGAGAAACCGTATAAGTGCGATCTGTGTGAAG
>NW_014580538.1:9453-12207 GCF_000485595.1 Priapulus caudatus
ATGATTCGATTTACAGAATAAACTGTTGAATAATGAATATGAATATAATACGCGGTCTTTGATACAAAGCTATTCGTATTCTCTTTTCTCTTTGCTAATTTGTAGGCGAGCCTACATATAAGACGTTAATTTTATGCATGTGACGTGGCCGTCTTCGTAGCAAAACACGTGATCGTAACTTCAGCACCAGACAGAGGACAAATCTCACGCGTGTGACCAGTACGTGGCAGCTTTCCCTGAAGCACGATGGAATACGTGACAATTCATTCCGGGGAAAAACCGTATAAGTGCGATCTGTGTGAAGCCGCCTTCTCCTGTCTGAGTGGTGTGAAGAGACACATGAGAACTCACACGGGAGGGAAACCGTATAAGTGCGATCTGTGTGAAGCCGCATTCTCCTGTCTGAGTAGTGTGAAGAGACACATGAGAATTCACACGGGAGAAAAACCGTATAAGTGCGATCTGTGTGATGCTGACTTCTCTGATCTGGGTAATATGAAGAGACACATGAGAACTCACACGGGAGAGAAACACTATAAGTGCGATCTGTGTGATGCTACGTTCACACAATCAGGTTATGTGAAGACACACATGAGAATTCACACGGGAGAAAAACCCTATAAGTGCGATCTGTGTGATGCTGCTTTCTCGCATTCGGGTTCTGTGAAGAAACACATGAGAACTCACATGAAAGAAAAAATCATTCAAATGTAACATTTGAAGTGAGTGCAGCTTGCGCTCTGAAGACACTCTATAACCATACACGACAATGTATAATAATTCTAGAGTGATGTCGTATATATGTAAGCAGAAAGTATATCACGAACTGTCAGACTCACATGTAATGGCAGCTTGGCTCTGTGAAAACGCGAGTACACAGTACACATGTGAACTGGAGCAATGTGGAATCCCAACAAATGCAACTGTTACAGATTCTTTCCAGATTGGAAGCTGAACTAGGAATTGCTTGTTAAAGCCTTGAAACCTCTTATGTTATACAACCTGATGGTGACATGTTTGTATTTTTAATGAGTATTACTCTACCTACCGTGTGACAGTTATACAATCGTGTAAATTTAATACCATTTGTGAAGAATTATATGTTTGAAGACTGATCTAATAAAACGCATAGTACGTATTATTATTATTTGTAATTTTCATGTCTATATGTTAATGTATATATAAATACAGAGACACGCACGTACGCACGCACACATAATTGCTACGGAGGCGAACCAACAACAACAAGAGGATGGTGAATTGGGAGAGGAGGAGGAAAGAAAAATGAATGATGAGAAAATCAAATACAGACAATGCGTGGGATTTCTTTTTATAAACAGTTGTATCATCAGAAATGCATCGAACAATAATAATGTGCACGTACGACAAGGCACAGGTACAGATGTTATACACTTTTCATCCACATATTCAGCAGATTTTGATTATAAAATTATATTACCGTCGCCACACGCGTCACCGACTCCAGTGGCGCCACATAGGTGACCATACTCCGTGCTGGAATGATTAGCAGACATCGTTGGTGACCAACGTCGCTTTCCCAACGCAAATAATGAATTAACTAAACTACAACAATAAATTTTAACGCTATGACTATATGATCGAAGTACATACATTCCTCCCCCCGGATCGCCGATGACGACGACCTACCTGGAGGTATCGAGACAGCCACAGATGTACATTATCGTGTAAAAACCTCATGCGAATTTCCACGAAATAGTCGCTATCCATCTGCTGTATTTACAATTCATCAATGATACGTTGTTTACGAGCGATTGCAAACCGATTGATACCGAATTTAATGGCGTCGCGGAAGCTAACACGCCACGGCGCACGCTACACGAGGGATGAGCACGCACGGGTTTTCTCATACACGCACGCACGCACGCACGAGTTTTCTCACCGCATTTCATACAGACGCGTGCCTTAACAACGTTATGGATTCATACTTGAAATCAGGTGACTAATCGGTCAAAATCAAAAATCAAATAAATCTAAAATCAATCATGTCAGCTAATTATCATCATATCTTCTAATATAAATCAGTCTAAAATCAATCTGAAATCCAAATCAAATCTAAATCAGGTAACTATCGCGAGCCGGCGACTACAGAGCAATGGTCGGGTGTAAACACGGAAATTAGATTGAGTTTCAGGTGCCACGTTTCCTGTCGCCATAGCAACAGTAGAACACGCACACGCAGGTACGAACGCGCGCGCACACAAACGCATGCACACGCACACGCAGGTACGAACGCGCGCGCACACACACACGCTAGGCAACGACATAATATCGTCAGTGTCGTAAGCTGACGCCACAAGTCGACGGAAGGTCACGATATACGATAAATATATGTACATACCAAATACATGCAGTTATTCAATTAAAAATAACAACTGTTTCAGTCTCCCTATTGTCCCTGCAACGCGGCGTTGTGATGTCTCATTTCCCCACAGCGTCGAATGAAATTATTTATACAGATATCTGTCGCTGGTCGGCGCTAGTGTCGAGCTTGAAAGATAATGCATGACGCCGTACGAATAATCTAGTATCTTATATAATAATCTAGAATTTTCTGGAAATTATTCAATTATGTCTGAATGCCAAGGCCACGTCTTAATAACTAAAACTGCTCAGTGTTACTAACTTCCTTGTAAGATGGCATGTCATAGCCTAAGCTCTCTCTCTCTCTCTCTCTCTCTCTCTCTCTCTCTCTCTCTCTCTCTCTCTCTCTCT
>NW_014580538.1:12998-14289 GCF_000485595.1 Priapulus caudatus
TACGCACACTGGATTCGCGAAATCTCTAATCCCTGCGATTCAGATAAAAAAAATTTGCAACTTTAGTTGCCGTTGGTCGGCGCCAGTGTCTCGCACGAAAAACAGTGTTTGGCCGAAAGCGAAATTTTTGCTATGTTGTTTAAATTATTTATTTAAATGAAAGCGCACATTCTTTCAAAGGAGCTTGTGTTACGAATAACATTATTTAATTATCGCTTGAATAATTACAACTTTGCAATATTGCCTACTTTATTCAACTAAGCATGACATTACGACATACAGCAAAAATGCTTTTCCGAAATTAAGCGTCTAAAATAGAGAACACATGCTTTTGTGACGGTTCACGAGAGTAATCTCAACCCATACACCTCATCCTAATACTGCTAGGACGCCATTACTTCGCGACTGCTCAATCCCCCGCAACAGCGAATGCAGAAATGTTGTAAACGTTTCTCTGCCGTTGGTCGGCGCTAGTGTCGCGTATGAAGAATTAATCTATGACGCCGAGGGAAATATAACGAATAACGATCTAAACTAGATGGCACACATGCTCTCGGAGCATTTAATATAAAGCATAATATAACATCGCTAATGCAGCACGAGCAGTTTTCGTACAATGGTAACAACTGTAGCCGAAACGAACCGCAGTAAGATAACTGCACGTCATTGATTTTTTTCTAACCAGCGAGAATGCCAAGATTTTCCAGCACAATTAAATAATTAGAAAAACAATTGTACAATTAACCCCGTCACCACCGCACTGCCGCATCACTGCCGTCTCTCATACAGTATATCGTCTGACTGTCTCCATGAATGAACGTTTCTCTCATTACACTTAAATCTTTACTTTCGACTGCTCAATATCTTTCTTTCTCTCTTTCTCTTTCTCTCTCTCTGTCTGTCTCTCTCTCTTTCTCTCTCTCGCCCTCTCTGAGTCTCTCTGTCTCTCTCTCTCTCTCTCTCTCTCTCTCTCTTTCTCTCTGTCTGTCTCTCTCTTTCTCTCTCTCTCTCTCTGTTTGTCTCTCTCTCTCTCTCTTTCTCCCTCTGTCTCTCTCTCTCCCTCTCCCTCTCTCTGTCGCTCTCTCTCTGTTTCTTTCTCTCTCTCGTGCTTGCTCTCTTTCTTTTTCTCTCTCTCTCTCTCTCTCTCTCTCTTTTGCTCCCTTTCTCTTTCACTTTCTCACTCACTCTCTCTCACACACACTCTCTCTCTCTCTCTCTCTCTCTCTCTCTCTCTCTCTCTCTCTCTCGCGCGCTCTCTCTGTCTCTCTCTCTCTCTCTCTCTTTCTTTCTT
>NW_014580538.1:14299-16349 GCF_000485595.1 Priapulus caudatus
AATTCGTTGCCGACGATTTCTCTCGTTTTCTCGCTCGATTTCTTCTGTTCGGTCGAACCCTACCGCGTCCTGTTGCTACCTTGAGTGGGCGCCGCCGTGTGGCTTGAATATTAACGTGGAGAGTCCGGGGAAATGACGTGGCGTTGACGCAATATTGAATTTGAATTGGGATTTTGCAATGCATACTTACTACTGACTGAACGAACCCTCTCCTTTTGGAGCGCATAACTGAGGAGAAATAGCGTTGCGTTGCGTTGGAGAGATGGCGTGGCGAGCGACGCGCGCGCCCCCTTTTCGTGTACATTAGTGGGGGGGGAGGGGTTAGGTGAAGGACAGGGGCTGCTGCTTTACTTAATAATATTATTAAGGTTTGAGATGTGATTTCTAACTTGTAATTTTTATTGTACAACAATATTCTTTGGTTACCTGCATTATTGAATTGAGGTATTGTGATCAGGATGTGAGATTCCAACCCACTGCTGCCCGGCTTCTCACGTTTTAAGCATAATCGACCGAATAGCGTTGCTTTTGAGAGATAACGCGCTGAGATTCCCGCTCCTGCAAATCTTTTACATTAATATAGGACTATCTGAAAGGCAAGACGTTGTCTCACAAGTGAAATATTAAGATCGGAATTTGTGATGCGCACCTACTGCCGGCCGGCGTCTACATTTTTATATAAGTATAAACGAACGACTTTAACATAATCTGTTCATAATCATAACATAATAATAACATAATAATAACATAATCATAACATAATAATAACATAATAATAACATAATCATAACATAATAATAACATAATAATAACATAATCATAACATAATAAAACGTAATATCGTTATATTATAACGACTTTAAGCATATATAAGATCGACCGAATAGCGTTGCTTTTGAGAGATAACGCGCTGAGATTCCCGCTCCCGCAAATCTTTTACATTAATATACGACCATCTAAAAGGCAAGACGTTGTCTCACAAGTGAAATTTTGAGATCGGAATTTGTGATGCGCACCTACTGCCGGCCGGCGTTTACAATTTTATATAAGTATAAACGAACGACTTTAACATAATCTGTTCATAATCATAACATAATAATAACATAATAATAACATAATAATAACATAATAATAACATAATCATAACATAATAATACGTAATATCGTTATATTATAACGACTTTTAGCATATATAAGATCGACCGAATAGCGTTGCCTTTAAGAGATACAGCTTTTCGCAGAATATAATTCTTCTAGTGCGTATAGGTGGCACATCAACAGTGCAGTCTATTGCTAACTGTTGTACTACTTCGACGGCGTTTACACGGTTTCTATCCTGTGTGAGTTCATGTAAATGCAGCGTTTTATAAATTTCTGTGACAATAATATGGCATTAGAGTGTGCTAATCGAAATTATACACGCAAGGTAGTGTATAATATACCGGGTATAATATACAAAAATATCCGTGGTCTTAGAGCCTGTGTGATGAATAGAAACAGACGTGTTTACTTGAGTGTTCAGAGGCAAGAGCCTACAACACTATAGAACGTGCATTTGGTCATGCGAAAAAAATAGTTTTGGTATATTATTTAGAATAGTTTTATAATTATGCGTGCGATATTTCATTATGTTCTTGTCGANTATATATATATATATATATATATATATATATATATATATATATACAGCCAAAGTACTGTCAATCAACCGTGGGTGGTGCACATAAATACTGGTTATTATGAAAAACCAACTATAACAAGTTAAACAAAAATATATAATTAGCAACTGTATAGTTAGCTTGAATAGAACTAAATTTATTTTATATCGTAAAAAAACGAAACAGCATTCAGCACTGGAGTTTAACAAAAATATAAAATTAGTAATACTGTAGTTAGCTTTTTTCGCATATTTATAAATACATCACAACCAAGTTAACTTCTCTACTAACTTCAAACGACGAACTAAAACTTCAACTAAGTTACTTACTAGTTAGTTTAAAGTATAAAGTTGGTTATTTTTATGAATTTACATTAAGTCATATATCCCAAA
>NW_014580539.1:0-1214 GCF_000485595.1 Priapulus caudatus
GTAACACCTCTAACTCCCGCTGCGCCACCTGCTGACAAAGCTAGCGGCTAACCCCATTGTGATACGTACGTGTGATTGTTACACATCGCAGTCGATAAACGACAATTAAGCAGACTTTTGTTCAAATGACAAAGAGTTGGAAAGGTGTAGATTGTTTGTCAGAAATGATGTGAATTTTTGAATTTTTCTATAAAACATGCTGAAGACGTCAGTATTGGGTATCGCTGCTTCCGAGACGGAGCTTCGGGCTTCTGGACAGCCGAGAAAAGTAAGGCCATGATGCCTATAGATGGCGCCACTCCCTTTTCCTTTTCCTTTTTCTTTCCCTAAGCCTGCATTTAATAATATAATAATCTAATCATTTAATTTTTATGATATTTTAATAACTAGTAATAAAGCTATTGGAATATATGCACCATTAGGGTGTTTATTTGTGCTTGCTAGTACAATCATAATTATGATTTGTCAGTGACCCATGCAAACAGTGCATATAACAGAAACCTAAAAAAAATACGCGAAAATTCTCTTCTTTATATGCGCTTGATGTTATAGTGACCAAATCCTAGCGTTGTTGCAACCTACAACCATGTTTTAATTAACGTACAATGGAGTAGAAGTTCCGTTATAACATACACCTTAGTAGTGCGCAGAGCACGCGCCTAATATAACGCGTGCCCTTGGGAATATCCATCGCGCGCCGCGACAGGGAGTAGTCTATGCAGAACAGTTAAGAGTGTGAGCCCACACACGTCGCCGCGCGCCGGTGACAGTTCAGCCGTGGTTTTGTATAGTGTGTAGTCAGACGCATATAATCTTCATTTGGAGTCATTGAGTAGAATAAATCATCTATAGTCCGTATTCTACGTGTTCGCATTATGCTATGATACGATCGTACTCGCACAAGACACGCATATCTCCTACGTACTCCGTACAAGGCTTCCGTGATATCTGCGAGCGCCGGAACTGGGAGCTAAGACGTCGCAAGGTACTCGAACATTAAATTACTATACGATCACAGCCATCGCGCCGCAGTATCATTTGGGCCAGTGACTAGGGATACTAGTGATCTTGTATCACTTAGTATCGTACGTCGGGTGACATATAAACATTAGTTATTAGCTCATTTTGACTTTGAGGTTTGCAGTAGTTTTCTTGCGTATTCCATGCAGTCTAGATTATAAAAACAACTGTTAGTGTTATTATTGACAGCATTT
>NW_014580539.1:2715-11263 GCF_000485595.1 Priapulus caudatus
CGGAGAGTGACGAGGAAACCTTCTACTACACTCCGCCGCAGAGCCGACCGCAGCTGATGCGGCTGCAGCACACAGACATACCTGTCACGTTCAGTAATGTATCTGATGTTTATGTTTTCTACCACCAGGTGTCAGTAGTAGTACCACCACGGCCATAATGTAATGCAACGCAGAATGAATATTGTCAACTTTATCTACAATCATCTGCTTATCTATTCACCATAACCATCACCAGATGCGTGTTCAACAGCGCAAACGCTCGCGTGCGCTTGCCTTCTGAACGACACCGCGTGGTCGAGCGCTTGCGAGCGCGCGCGATCAGCAGCCCGCGAGATGTTTTCAAGATGGCGATGGGCAATCTGGCGAATGCGAATCTAACACTTTTAACTTCAATTTCACTCTGTTTCAACTTCATTATATTTTTCAATCATTCATTTACTTCTGAATTCAATTCATATCAATTTCGTCCGCTAATTCGTTTAACAGTATTTGTTTGAAGACATTAAAATCTCGCGATGAAATCTGCTGAGAAAGTCGCCATCTTGGATAAAGCGAGCGCTCGGTGCATAGCTCGGTGTCGTTCAAGCGGCGCTGCGTTCGTTGGCGCTGTTGAACACGCCTCAGAAGATGCTACACTACCCATGCCCCCAAGCGCAATGTGCCACACAAGCACGTCAAGCGCGTATGTCACTCGCCAACCGCCGCTCCTCTGTCATGGTCACGTCAGCGCAGCTACAAGGTAAAAGCAAAGATCAAGCAGGCAGTGAGTACGTACGTGAGTATTCGCTTGGCTTTGTTATGTTTGATTTTGAGTTACATATACACTTCTAGACTCTAGTGGTGCATACCTATGAAGCACTCACGCACGAAATGTTTATTTTCATTAAAGAGGGGAGATGTTATGATATATGACCGTCAGATGTCGCGTCGAGAACAACGTGTGTGTCGCGGTGGTGTGTCGAGTGGTATGCACGCATGGTGTGAAAGCATTCCAGTTATTCAAAAAAGATATCTGCGTTGACTATGCACATGTTTGAGCATCAAACATAACAGGCTTATTTCCGATAAGTCTAGGGCGTAGTGTCGCTTCAGTCTATGGTTGGACTATATATATATATATATATAAATATATATACCATATTAATGGGTACATTATGACAAGTGGATTGTCTGAACAGTGGGTCATTAATGATTATATTTTTTTGGTGGTGTGTGGTAGCAGGAGCACATCAAATATATGATTCTGGTGGTAATAAGTACTTTCCGAATTGCATTCATTTCATGGTAAAATAGTTATTTTTTTATTTTTTTAATATTCAGAACCCAACTAAGATACAGAGCAAAATTACACAGCCAACGCAGCTATTTTTTACAGAGCAAAATGATTTGCAAACTTTTAACATTTGTACTCGTGGTTATTAAATCGCGCCAATTCACCAAGGCATCATACCGATAATCTACACATTTCTATATAAACTGAATAGTGTTACTACATATACTCGATTTTACATTGCAATAAAACACGTCTGTCAACACGTGTAGCAATTAGAACATAGATCTAATTGGGATGATATCTTCTGGGTTATCGCATCTCCGATCCTACATGAGCTTCCTCGGTTAACACGCTTAGTGTCGCCTACGTTGGTCTAGCGTGTGCCCTGACAAATTCTATGAGACTCGGAGGCAGCCTGTTCTCGTATGCAACGCTGTGTCTGACGATAACGCGCGCGCAGTGGCACTTCAGCGAATGATACTGGGCGCTCATGCTGCCATGTATCTCGTCGCTCGACTCCACGTTGCCACGGAAACGCGTCGGGTAAATCCGGCGCCAGAGTTTGTATGGCGTCTCTCCCCGTGCGTTCACCACGTCGACGTGTGCGCCGTGGTTGAACAGCAGCTTGTGCACTATCTGCACGCACCCTTCCCTCTGTCGCGCGTAAACATCGTCTTCGCATGCGAGCATCGTCCTACAGAAGCTGTGCAGCGGGGTGTCGCCCCTGCTGTCGCGCGTGTTAACCTGTAGAAGTACGCCGGCGGACTCGCACGTCTGTAGGTGAGCTGACACCACTTGTACGAGTGACTCCGCTTGTTCTGCTGGTGCTTCCTGTGCTCCTCGCTCACTCATTCTGGTGCTTCTCACCTCCGCCTGGCTGCCTATAATAGCAAGCGGCGTCCTCGTTAAAATCGACGAGGTTCGGATCAGCTCCGTGTTTCAAGAGGAGAGTAATCATCTGTGTGAACGAAAGAAACGAGGATCGTTAACAACCCGATTTTTCTCCGGGCATACTACCTTTATTACTGTTGCCGATTACTAACTATTACTATTATTACATTATTAACTATTAACCGATTACTATTACTGATTACCTTTATTAATATCTAGACAAAAATACATTGGAACATCGCTAAAATTGTCTCCGTCGTTCACAACGTACGCCCACATTTTTCCTCGGTCCCGAGTAGATTGCAGCAGTAGTGTAATGCGGTGAAACTATTTAACAGATCTATTATTAACTGTTAACCGATTACTATAACTGATTACCTTTACCATCTATAAGAAAATACATTAGGACATTGCTAAAATTCGGTCTCAATCATTCACAATGTACGCCCGTAGTTTTACCTCGGTTCCAAGTCGATCACAAGAGTAGTGTAACGTGGTGAAACTCTTCATTTCTTTTGTCTCGGCGACGTTGGGCTTGGCTGCGGCCTCCAGTAGCAGGCGCATGATGTCCAGCTGGCCAAAGCAAGCCGCGACGTGCAGGGAGGTCTGTCCGTACGAGTTCGCGGCATTAGCGTCGGCGCCGTGTGAGAGCAGCATCCGCACCGCCGCCTCATCGCCCTTACTCACCGCCCTCATTAGCAACGTCACCCCGCTCGCTGTATCGGCGGCGTTGGGGTCGGCGCCGGCCTCCAGTAGCAGACGCACGATGTCCAGCCAGCCAGAGCGAGCCGCGTGGTACAGGGAGGTCTCTCCGTACGAGTCCGCGGCGTTGGCGTCAGCGCGGTGTGAGAGCAGCTTCCGCATCACCGCCTCCTCGCACTTACTCACCGCCATTATCAGTGGCGTCTCTCCACTCATCTTCAGGGCGACGTTGGGGTCGGCGCCGGCCTCCAGTAGCAGGCGCACGATGTCCAGCCGGCGAAAAAGAGCTGCGACGTGCAGGGAGGTCTCTCCGTACGAGTCCGCGGCGTTGGGGTCGGCGCCATGTAAGAGCAGCATCCGCACCGCCGCCTTCTTGCCCTTACGCACCGCCATCATCAATGGCGTCACCCGGCTCTTCTTATGGGCGACGTTGGGGTCGGCGCAGGCCTCCAGTAGCAGGCGCATGATGTCCAGCTGGCCAAAGCAAGCCGCGTGGTACAGGGAGGTCTGTCCGTACAAGTCCGTGACGTTGGCGTCGGCGCTGTGTGAGAGCAGCATCTGCACCGCCGCCTCCTTGCCCTTACTCACTGCCTTCATCAGCGGCGTCGTTACCCTCTTCGTCTCGACGACATTGGGGTTGGCGCCGGCCTCCAGTAGCAGGCGCATGATGTCCAGCTGGCCCAAGGAAGCCGCGATGTGCAGGGAGGTCACTCCACACGAGACCGCGGCGTTGGCGTCGGCGCCGTGTGAGAGCAGCATCCGCGTCACCACCTCCTCGCCCTTACTCACCGCCATCATCAGCGGCGTCTCTCCGCTCATCTTCTGGGCGACGTTGGGGTTGGCGCCGGCCTCCAGTAGCAGGCGCATGATGTCCAGCTGGCCGGAGCAAGCCGCGTGGTACAGGGAGGTGTGTCCGTGCGAGTTCGCGGCTTTGGGGTCGGCGCCGTGTGAGAGCAGCATCTGCACCGCCGCCTCCTCGCCCTTACTCACCGCCATCATCAGCGGAGTCTCCCAGCTCATCTTCTGGGCGACGTTGGGGTCGGCGCCGGCCTCCAGTAGCAGGCGCATGATGTTATTTTGGCCATAGCAAGCCGCCGACAGGACCCGCGCGTTCCCGCCGGCCACGGCTGCTTGCAGCATCGTTCCGTCGCCACGGTAACGCGCTGGCTGTTTCGCAGGCGAGCATGAGAGGCGTTCGCCCGCGCTCATCATCCTCTTGCAGGGGCGCGTCATACAGCAGCAGCTGTTTCACAATCTCCATCTTCTCTTCCGTCCTGTCCCGTGAAAGTGCGCAGGCGACGTGGAGAGGCGTCTCCATGCGTACGTTCACGCACGATGTTTTCGCTCCACCTCGCAGAAGTTCTAACACTGTCTCAACGTCCCCACGTGAACAGGCCGCATGCAGGTCTGACATTCTTCTCCCAACTCTAGGCACGCACTATGCGTCTTTCTGTTGCGCGAGGGTCCAGTGCAGTTCACCTACCTAAAATGCACACTGATGTTTACGAAGGTATGTAGAGTTGATTGCGATATTAATATAGTGCATGACAAATCGAAATCAGCTTTGTTCTCCACGTATTCACATTTTCTGTAATGCAGTGTCCAACAGATCGCTGAAAAATGTTATTTTCCTAATAGCACAAAAGCTGAAGTCCAAGGCCAGGAAGCAAATCGGAAAGGGGACAAATAAAGTGATTAAGCCTGGAGGATTGGCAAAGCAAGGACACATCCACTTAAATATGCCTGGGGACCACCGCTTCCCAATGCTCCACCCGCTCTGCCAAGTGCAACGCGCAACTCGGTAGTTTAACCTGCGCTGAAGCGTAAAGGTGGTAAGACAAAAATTAACCGGATCCGGTTGTTTAGACACTTCCTATAATATAATTACGATAG
This sequence comes from Priapulus caudatus, assembly GCF_000485595.1. Classification (NCBI taxonomy): domain Eukaryota; kingdom Metazoa; phylum Priapulida; class Priapulimorpha; order Priapulimorphida; family Priapulidae; genus Priapulus; species Priapulus caudatus. Next base: position 7,475 of record NW_014580539.1, read on the forward strand.
CTAATAATAATAATTAATAACATGAAATGTGAATGAAATGCTAGAAGAAGAATAAGCATTTTTTAATTATAATTTTTACTTGCAGCATAGACTGTTATCTAACCATGCAGGCTTCAGCGTCTAAATACATAAATTAAAATAAGTATTAGGTGGTATATAACTAGCTGACACGTGTAACTGGTGTCCCTACACTAACTAAAACCTTCACTATTTAGCTTTACCCACAGGCAATTGGAACGTCTCAATAAAAAAAGAGGTAAATAAACACGAAATGTATTTACTACGAAAGTCTTAATGTTTCTCTACTCTATTTCGCCTATTATTGCCGATAATTACCCGTAAATGCCGGTCAAATGCTCATCTGCAACACACAAGTACACCGCACGCCCGTCCTGTGCACAAACAACATGAATAAGAGAGCTCTACAATAGGCGAAATAGAGTAGAGAAACATTAAGACTTTGGTAGTAAATACATTTCCTGTTTATTTACCTTTTTTTATTGAGATGTTTCAAGTGCCTGTGTCGGTAGCTAAACCTGCGCTGAAGCGTAAAGGTGGTAGGACAAAAATTAACCAGTGCAGACCTGAACTGTTTTGAATGGAATAGTAGAATAGGAGAAAGTGTAGAAAACAACTTGGTTAAAGAACTAGCAAGAAGTGGTGTATTCATATGGAATTTAATTCTGAGATATTATTCATTTAGTGTAGGCGCTTATATCTAACATTAGGTGAGACAGGACAGTACAGTGGATGGGTAAAGCTAAATAGTAAAGGTGTTTAGTTGGTGTGGGGACACCAGTTCCACGTGTCAGCTAGTTACCACCTAATACTTATTTTAATTTATGTATTTATACGCTGAAGCCTGCATGGCTAGATAACAGTCTATGCTGCAAGTACAAAATTAATTATAATTAAAAAATGTTTATTCTTCTTCTAGCATTTCATTCGCATTTTTATGTTATTAGCTATTGTAACTATAATGACAGTTTATGGTTTGCTCCATAACCATGTAGCAAACACTCACTATACTGTGTAGCAAACCTCCCGTTTTCACAGACGACTTGTAAGGAGAGGTCATATTTGAATAATTGATGTTACTAAGTGATAATATTCTACGAATGAAATTGTATTGTATTCTATTTCTACGAGCCTAGGCCTACCCTGAAAACAATATATACAATATATATATATATATATATATTATTTATATATTCTCATTGTTCTCATGGTCTATTTAGCTATCTTTGGAGAGATATAGGATTCGAGGATCCTAGGATCTCTTAAACTGTTACGCATGTTAACTTTAGTAGGCTTGTTTGGCACTAGGTTAGCTTACAGTAGTATGGATATCACCAAAGAGCCTATATTGATGACTAACGCCCGTAGGGTCTATGTCTCCCTGACCTCTGTTTGATCTGGCTCGTTCAGATCTTTCTGACTAACCCTAACCCTAACCCTAAACCTAACCATATCAGATAGTTACCGAGTTTAGTCGTAGGCGTGTTCGATTTGGAGTCTCTACGACGTAACTTCGCGGCTGCTCGTGTCGTGTGACCACTTCCCCGGGACACCAAGTTTTGTTGCATTTGTCTATGATCCGCACTCTCTGCCCCACGTGGAGCGGTGGTAGGTTAGGCGCGTCTGGAGTCTGCTGCCGCATTTTCTCATTCCGATTCTGCAGCTGCTCCCTCTCACTGCTTGGTCCCGGGCTCACCGTGGCTCGGTAACAGTGTGATGAGTGGACGGCCAAACATCAGCTCTTCTGGTCAAATCTGTATCTACAGGTATGGCGCGTAAATTTAGAAATGCCATTTGCAAAGCTTCTCCACATTCCAACGTCTTCATTGTGATGGGCTTCACATGGAGGATGTGACGCTCAATAAAGCCGTAGCTCCGCGGGTAGTGAGGTGAGCTTGTGACGTCATTAATGCTCCATGACTTGACAAATTGTGTAAAGGCTTGCCCCGTGTACTGTAGTATATTACGAGTCATGAGCTCGTCTGGTGTTCCGAACAGAGCACAGTAGGCTTTAATCAAGAGTACATCATAATACATCTCTATTATGTACTCTTGCTTTAATCTTGCTTGCCACTGCTTGGCTTGAAACGGGTGTGTGTTTGACATCGACCAGTGGGTACTGTAACGCCGTTATTTGCGTTATTGTGTTTGTGAATGTTCGTTACGCCAAAAGCATAGATAAGAAGAAGTCAGATGTTATACCATGACTAGACGTTTAATGATGATTCGAACGGTTACAGCTGTTGTCGCGTTCGTGCCTGTTCGTGCCTGGTTGTGAAGCAGTTCTTCTCGATTCTTCTCGGCTCCCGGTTTTTATAGTCAACAGCACGACGGCGATCCGCGCATGCGTCGTACACACTTCGCGACTCTTGGCGAAGGAGATTATTGAATTACCCTTTGGCGGTGGGGATAATTGACAGTGGGGATAATCGAATTGCATTTGGCGGTAGTGATAATTGGTTGTTTTCGCCCGTCACCGCCGATGCTGCTAATCTAGTTAAGACATAAGCCACTTTCTTTTCGGCAACACCTCGCACGGCTCTAATGGGCCAGAATGCCAACACAGCATTTTGACCGGCTACGATGCGTTGCCTGCTAATTAGCCGTGGCACGCCGACTCAGTAGCCCCTAATGGCCGGGCCAGAATGCCGACACAGCATTCCGACTGGCATCGTGAGGCGGTGCCTGCTAATTGGCCATGGCACGTACACGCCGGTTGAAATGCCGCCTTCGCGACACTTTCGACCGAGTCGTAGCGCCGGTCGTACGTACGTGACTCTGTTAAAGTACTTTGTGTACCTATCCGCGACGATCAAGTACTGCTGAATGTTAATCTCGAATAGATCTGATGCAATGAGGTGCCAGGGTCTGGCTGGTGTTACATGTGGTACAAGTGGCTCGCGCTTATTGGCATCTTGGTGTACCTGGCAAGCTTTGCACGCTCTGCACATGTGCTCGATATCTTTCGATATATTCATCCACTATAGACACTTTGTCCTGCGAGGCGTCGTGTCTTCTCGACTCCTTGGTGGCCTTAAAACGGAAATTAACGGGAGTCCGGAGTCAAATACTCCCTGATTTACTGTCGGACTCCCTGATTTGACATATGCAGGAGTCCGTATGACTCCCTGAAAATTCTGCCATACTAACTAGTTCGTTCCGGAGCACGGCCTTGCTGAATTACTGTATTTTTTCAGCAAATGTCCAAAGAAAATTTGGCAGACGTGCAACTGCATGAATCGTAAAAATAAGCTAGTGTGTTTTGCCTACATATATCCGCTATGATGCAGCTACATTTCTAGTGACGTCACGCGTGTACACACAGCATTTTAAACGGAATTGCAAGTAGTGCTAGCACTTTTAGGAATAATTGTATAAATATACATTATGTAAAGTTGTGGAAAGTGTTCAAAAAGATAGGTGAGATGTCCATGTAGATAAACAAGTGTTAAAAAGCCCGATCATTTTGCGTTTTGCGATCCATTTTTCGTGGGAACAGGTGGTAACAAGTTGCAGTTGCGAAATCGAGCATAAAATGTTCTATAGCCCTGCGGCAGTTAATGAACGCGCGGGCTATAGGCCTAGAGCTGAGAGGGTCTATGTTTCCCGGGGTACTGCCGGAACGTATAGTTTGACCGATGACCGAGAGAGAGAGAGAAAGCGAGAGAGAGAGAGAGAAAGTGAGAGAGAGAAAGAGAGAGAGAGATCGAAATAGAGACAGACAGAGAGAGAGAGAGAGAGAGAGAGAGAGAGAGAGAGAGAGAGAGAGAG
>NW_014580539.1:15405-16332 GCF_000485595.1 Priapulus caudatus
TATTTTTGAAAAATAATATTATTGTCACGTGACTTCAACATCCCGTAATCAAAAACTTTTGTTGCAAAAATGAACCTCACCATAAACCTAACTAATAGTTGTAGAGATGACAAAATTAACTTGCAATCAGAACGGCATATGATTTTTTAAAGATTTAGTATAAATCAGCCAAATTTGCATAAATGACTGACTTTAAAGTCACGTGACCCCCTTAAGCTACCGATCTGACAAGACTATCACATATTTTATTGATCTACACAGCAAGGGCTTTCATAAAATGTATGATAGCATTTGTACCCCCACCCAACTTGGTAATGAAATGTCAATTTTGGGCTCTGGGCTCATCGGAAAGTCCCCGCCGCCATATTGAGATCAGATATGAGGGGGCATAAGTTGAGGGGGTATAGCATGGGTAGGATAGGACTATTCTAAGGTTTTGATCTATAATTCTCTTCACTAACATCGTACAAAAACAGGTGCGTTTCTGTTTACATAAACATTTACAAATATGATTGTGGTCATTTGGAAGGTATTTTGCAATGTTTGTGTTAATGCAAAAATTTAAAACGCACGATTGTGTACATGTACTTTCCTAAGCACGCCTCGGCCGTTTTATACCCCCTTTTTCTGTGACCTAATTAGCACAGGTAACTTTATTCCGATCTCATTTATTGTCTATCAGCGGAAAATATTGCCTGAATACAACACAATGAACACATTCGAATACAACACCACACAGCACATTGGGCGCTGCATTTTCCACGCTTAGCCTTGCCATTGTTTCTCTTGAGTTTCGCCCGCCCGGTAGCGTGAAAAACCCCCAATACGCGCATGTGCGATAAATGAATGCATGTGTACTATATACGTGTTACATGGCGAGCTAGAGCTGTTATGTTATCATATAACATAATGTATTGTTAGCTCGTG
>NW_014580540.1:0-22855 GCF_000485595.1 Priapulus caudatus
TAGCCACCTAGCCACCTAGCCACCTAGCCACCTAGCCACCTAGCTTCTCGCCACCTAACCACCTAGCTTATCACTACCTAGCCACCTAGCTTATCGCTACCTAGCCACATAGCCACATAGCCACCTAGCTTATCGCCACCTAGCCACCTAGCTTATCGCTACCTAGCCACATAGCCACATAGCCACCTAGCCACATAGCCACATAGCCACATAGCCACATAGCCACATAGCCACCTAGCTTATCGCCACATAGCCACATAGCCACCTAGCTTCTCGCCACCTAGCCACCTAGCCATCTAGCTTCTCGCCACCTAGCCACCTAGCTTCTCGCCACCTAGCCACCTAGCTTCTCGCCACCTAGCCACATAGCCACCTAGCTTCTCGCCACCTAGCCACCTAGCTTATCGCTACCTAGCCACCTAGCTTCTCGCCACCTAGCCACCTAGCTTCTCGCCACCTAGCCACCTAGCTTCTCGCCACCTAGCCAACTAGCTTATCGCCACTTAGCCACCCAGCCACCTAGCTTCTCGCCACCTAGCTACCTAGCTTCTCGCCACCTAGCCACCTAGCTTATCGCTACCTAGCCACCTAGCTTATCGCTACCTAGCCACCTAGCCACATAGCCACCTAGCTTCTCGCCACATAGCCACCTAGCTTATCGCCACCTAGCCACCTAGCTTATCGCTACCTAACCACCTAGCTAGCTTATCGACACATAGCCACCTAGCTTCTCGCCACCTAGCCACCTAGCTTATCGCCACTTATAGCCACCTAGCCACCTATAGCTTCTCGCCACATAGCCACCTAGCTTATCGCTACCTAGCCACATAGCCACAAAGCCACCTAGCTTCTCGCCACCTAGCCACCTAGCTTATCGCCACTTAGCCACCTAGCCACCTAGCTTATCGCTACTTAGCCGTCTAGCCACCTAGCCACCTAGCTTCTCGCCACCTAGCCACCTAGCTTATCGCTACCTAGCCACCTAGCCACATAGCCACCTAGCTTCTCGCCACCTAGCCACCTAGCCACATAGCCACCTAGCTTATCGCCACCTAGCCACCTAGCCACATAGCCACCTAGCTTCTCGCCACCTAGCCACCTAGCTTATCGCTACCTAGCCACCTAGCTTATCGCCACTTAGTCACCTAGCCACCTAGCTTATCGCTACCTAGCCACCTAGCTTATCGCCACATAGCCACCTAGCTTATCGCCACCTAGCCACATAGATTATCGCTATACCTAGCTTCTCGCCACCTAGCCACCTAGTTTATCGCTACCTAGCCACCTAGCCACATAGCCACATAGCCACCTAGCTTCTCGCCACCTAGCCACCTAGCTTATCGCTACCTAGCCACCTAGCCACATAGCCACCTAGCTTATCGCTACCTACCCCATAAGATATGTGATAACTCTGCATCCTGTGATATCCACCACACCGTGTGATTCACACTGTATCCTGTGATAGCTCGTGTATTATGTGATACTCTTGCCCAACCTGGACATCACCATACCGTGTGGATCACACTGTATCTGTGGTAGCTCCTGTATTTTGTGATAACTCTGCATCCTGTGATATCACCACCACCGTGTGATCACACTGTATCCTTGTGGTAGCTCGCGCTGTATTATGTGATAAACTCTGCATTCTGTGATATCACCACACGTGCTGATCACACTGTATCCTGTAGTAGCTCTGTATTATGTGATAACTCTGCATTCTGTAATAATCACCACACCTGTGTGATCACACTTGCTATCCTGTGGTAGCTTCTGTATATGTGATAACTTGCATCCTGTGATCAACACCAACCGATTGTGAATACACTTTGCATCTGTGATATCATCCACACCGTGCTGATCACACTTGCATCTGTGATAGCTCTGTATTATGTGATAACTCTGCATTCTGTGATATCACCACACCGTGTGATCACACTGTATCCTGTGGTAGCTCTGTATTATGTGATAACTCTGCATCCTGTGATATGACCACACTGTGTGATCACACTGCATCCTGTGATAGCTCTGTATTATGTGATAATTCTGCATCATGTGATATCACCATACCATGCGATCATAGCGCAGCATATGATAGCCCTGTATCATGTGATAATTACATCCGGTGATAACATCATACCATGCGATAGCACGGCTAAGCGTGATAACCCTGCGCCATGTGACAACACTACATCATGCGATAACTCGGCACTTCGTGATATATTACTGACTGATATAAGACTACTGACGTATTATAATATGATGCGATACCGATACAGGTATGGTACAGATACTGATATGATACTGACAGGAAATGGTGCTGAGAGGGGTATGGTACTGAAACGGATGCTGATATGACAGTGATACTTATACTGATATAAGATTGTGCCACATGATAAAACTGCACCATATGATAACTCGACACCCTCTGATAAACGACTGTCCCACCTCTTACTTCGCGGCACCGTGTGATAGCATTGGATTATACAATAAAACATTGTATTGGCGTTTGTGTTTAAATCTCCGACGCAGCGTTGCAAACTTTTTGCAACGTCACGAAACCGCGTTGCCCGTCGCCAAGGTGACGCCAGACGATAGAACATCGGTAATCGTTCGCCGTTCCTTCCGGTCGGCAAGTGCGCATGCGCGCCATCTTGCCGATGGTTGTTACTGAATGGGAATCGGCCGGAAGTGGCTGCTCTCTGTTTCTGCTCCCACACCGTCTTCATAGACTGCAGGTTCCGATGACAACAAGGAGGTGATGTGAGCACCTCGTGCCAATATCCATGAGTAGTCAAGTAGATCGAATGTGTCATCAGAGTTTCTCGTAGCCTACCCCGCAATAGACGCCTTGCGTTAATAAAACCTTTTAATTAGCTACCGTTGACGAATCAGTTGACACAATGCGGGGAAAGTCGCGGCCCGTGAGAAACAAACGCGATCGCATATCCAGCGAATGCGAAAAAAACAACGACCATCCAATTCTAGACGAGAAATCGATAGGCGTCAGGAAAACCGCGTAAACAACACGTTCCCGTTAGCGGCCGTACCCGCACGGACAGAAAATCCATACGAATATAGGGTGGGGAGGGGAACGACGATAAGTACTGCATTTAACATTTTTTCCGGCGTATATGAAAACACAATGAGAGCTTTTGCGCAAAGTTGCCTGGGTCGGTGATTGGGTCGGAGACAGTGAGCAACGACAGCCCGACAATGATGGAGCCATACACCGACTACGCCGAGCCGAGAGCGGAAGCTCCAGGCGTGAAGCCAAGGGCGGCAGGGCAGGTTACGTTCGGCACGCCCGAGACTCAACTGAAGACGAGCCGGTGTGGGAGAAGTGATATCCCGACGCCTCGTCATGCCAAGGCTGACATAGAAGGGTACGACGGCAGAGTCAGAGGGGTGACAGAGCAGGAGGCAGCTCGCGGCGTGTCACAGCGCGATCGAATGAGAGTGAGGCTGTTTACTGGGCGGGAGAGTACCACTCTAGAAACAAAAATTTGATATAGCCGCTGAGTATAACGGCTGGAACGAGACTGCTCGCACTGCGCATCTCGCGGCGGCGTTGGAGAGGCTGGCGGCGGAAGCCATTGACGGGTGTACGAGAACCTCTCTGAGTCCGCCCTCCGGGCTGAACTGCATAGCCGATTTCACTCGGCCGGGCAGGAGCTGCTACATAAGGCGGCCATGGAGGAACGCCGACGATGGCCGGAGGAGGCGTGGCTTGAGTATGCCAGGGAGTTGAAAAAACTCGTCAGCAGCGCACTCCCGAACTTCACGCCCGACCAGCAGAGCGAATGGGTGTTGTGGAGGTTTGTCGACAACCTACCAAGTGTCGGCCAGCGCGTATACATGCTTGGCCAGCATGATAAAACAGTAGAGCAGGCTGCCGCTCACGCGACGGAGTACGAGGCAATCGTTGGGGCTGATACGCCGTGCAAGAAGCCGCACGTGGGAAAAGTTGAACAGCAGAGGGGGGCACCGCTCCCGAGCTTACCGGGCCCGTTGCCGGGGAAAACCCTGGACCGACGACCAGCCGATGGACGCCAGAGGAGTTGGCCGACCTGGCGCAGATCATGCGGGACGTCTTCGGATGTACCCGACTTGACTGTGACCGGGGGCGGCAGTTTGACTATCCCATGGGACGGCAAGAGCCACACTACGAAGACCGCCGAGCTGCATGGCTACCGGCGGGTCGCGATGACCAGGGGAGATGAGACGGAGGTCTGCAAGACCCGATCCTCTGTTTCAGGTGCGGACGACAAGGCCACGTGGCGCGAGAATGCCGTGGTAGCCCACCCTTTGGCCAAAACGAGCGCCCCGATAACAGGCAGTCGGCGCGGAAATTCGGTGGCCGGGCAAGGGGGAGAAGATGAGGAGACTCTCGCGTGGGAGGAAGTAGTAGAGGCTGACGTGTATTCCAGCCAGAAATTGAGAGATCGCCCCAGGAGAGGGGTCACGCCCTCTGCTGGCGAGGTACGATATGCACATCCGAGGTCGTCTATGATGCGACCACTCCCCCTTGCAATGAGGAACAGCATAATCCCTAATGCCGCAGGAAGGAAGTCGACGGACAGCCATGGCTATTGCCAAGGTCAAAAGTGCCGCACCGCTGGCGTCACGCTCTGCCGAGGGACGCGAATACTCACAGGGAGGAAAGAGAAATTCGCATGGCGACGGTAGCTCTGCTGAAAGGTCGGTCGACAGCAGTCGCCGTATAGTGACCGGCCGACGTCGGACGGCGACGTAAATTGGAGGGCCGATACGTCGCGGGAAGACCTAGCCGCCTACTCACAGGGAGAAAAGAGTAATTCCCAGGGGCGACGGTAGCGCCGCTGAAAGGTCGGCCAACGGCGGTCGACGTATAGTGACCGGCTGATGTCGGACGGCGACGTAAATCGGAGGGCTGATACGTCGCGGGGAGACCTAGCCGCCTACTCACAGGGAGGAAAGAGAAATTCACAGGGGCAACGGTAGCGCCGCTGAAAGGTCGGCCGACGGCGATCGCCGTATAGTGACCGGCCGACGTCGGACGGCGACGTAATTCGGAGAACCGATACGTCGCGGGGAGACCTAGCCGCCTACTTACAGGGAGGAAACGAGAAACTCGCAGGGGCGACGGTAGCGCCGCTGAAAGGTCGGCCGACGGCGGTCGCCGTATAGTGACCGGCCGACGTCTGACGGCGATGTAAATCAGGGGGCCGATACGTCGCGAGAAGACCTACCGGCCTGCCAAAAAGTGAAGCCAGGCGTGCGAAACTCGCGTGGCGTAATACAATGGGTGATGACGTCAGACTGGTTACAGTGGTGGCTCGCCCAGCGTATAAAAAAAAGAGGCAGGGAAGCAAACTCCTTAAACGCGTGCAGACACCGATAGAGAAGGACAGGCCGAACAGAAGTAAAAGAGAAAACAAAAGGGAGAGATAATGATAGGAGAGATGGTAGAAGATTTGAAAGAGGGATACGTGTGGACGTCGAGCAGCAATGGCAGCACCAGTAACAGCAGCAGCGCCTAAGAAGAGGGGGTGCCCACCCCTAGCCCCCGTCCTCGGACGCCGGGCTGCGATCCCACAGCGAGCCCCGCCCAGGCGGCCCATCCCTCGCCCGCCGTATTGGCGTGGATGAGTAAGGTGGTTGCCGAGGGTGGCGCACCGGCAGGGGAAGAAGAAGCGGTTGCCACACCAAGGCGCGGAGGGTTGGCGGCCCTCTTTGCCCTTACCGCGCTCCCGGCGGCCGAGGGAGATGCCGTCCCCATACCGCGAGTGACGGCCGGCGAGGGCGCCGTTGACAAGATGGCTGTCGACACCCCGGAGGGTGCCACCTGCCCCCCGTCGTCTGCCGACGGCGGCCGACGGGTGCCGCCATTCCCACCGCCGCGGCTAGCGACCAGCGATGGAGAGGCGACGGTCGACCCGGGGGTGGAGGCGGCGACCTTGCCAGCGAGCAAGGGCGAGGAGAGGAAGCGGCGGCGCCATCACCGAGAGCGCCGACAAGAAGCGTCCGCGCGGGAGGCTGCCGCGGCAAGCGCGGTCGAGGAGGCCCGCCTCACAGAGGGGAGGAGAAGGAAATCCCTAAAGGCGCGCTATCGCCGGGAGCGAGCGAGGGCGAGGGCGACGGCCAACGCTGCAGCGGCAGTGGCGCCACCGTTATCAACACAGCCGGCGCGGTCCTCCGCTCCTGCGCTCCCGACCGTTGTGAGAGCGCCGCCGGCGGAGCCTGCCGACACCGCCGCCGACGGATGGGGGCCCGGTGGACGCCCGGAGCGGCCCCTCTTCGCAGGTGCCCCACTCCAGGCGGGGGCCGTGGGGTCAGGTCGATGGGCCTGGTGTGTGGCCTGCGACCGCCCCACGCTGCACGTGCGTGCCCACGACGCCGAGTTACACACGCGTCGTGGGCCGGTGGTGCACTGCCCTGTCGGCGGGTGCAACTTCTCCTGCCCCGCGTTCGTCGATCACCGGCTGGCCCGGCACCTCCGCGGTCGCCCCCACAAGCTGCGGGGCGACTTTCGGAGGGACCGCTGGGAGCGTGTATCCGAGGGGGAGAACCTGTCGTTTCAGATAATCTCCATCGGGTACATGCGCGGTCCCGCTGACATACCAGCCTCGGCACGGACGACGACGACGACCCCCGCAACCACCTCCGGCGCCACTCCTCGACCGACGACCGAATACACGGCGGTCGGTGGTCATGGAATGAGCCCCGCCGTGCCGACGCCCGGCGCAGACGTGGAGCAGCAGCGAGGGAGGCGGCGTCCGGCCCGTAATGGCGCCCCACCATCCCGCCGACAACCCCGCGGCCCCGTGGCGACCCCCGCACCATCCGGCACGACGATGGCGCCAATGGTCGTCGATGAAGATATCCGCGGGATGTCGGCCGACATGCTACGCCAGGCCGACCTGCTCAACCGCCACCTACAGCTATGCATCATGAAGACGGCCTGGCTACTGGAGGATGAGAAGGAGCGACGCAGAAAGCAGCTCCCGAGGACGTCCTGCTGAGCATCCAGGCCCACCCTACGGCGGACGACGGCAGCCGGAGAAAATCTCATAGGGGCATAATCGCGGGGAGGGTGATTTTAATTACATTGTAAACTCGGGTGAGTGACGCAACTCAGGCCGACGCTGCTATTTTGATAGTTCAAAGCGCGAAGGGGCTTACGCCCTAGAAGAAGTGGGTCGATGTAGCGGCAGCCTGTACGTATAGGTAATCCCGGTTATAGGCGCGCATTATGTGGGGGGTTGGAAACATTAAAGGATAAGAAAGTAGACGCGAGCGCGGCGGCTGTAACTGGCACGCGCCGGGTGCGCGCCGAGGCTAAATAGTGCGCGTTGAGGATAAATAGTGCGCGCCGAGGCTAAATGGTGCGCGCCGAAGCCAAATGGTGCGCGCCGCGAGCGCGGCGACTATAACTGGCACGCGCTGGGTGCGCACAGGTTATTATTACATGGGGCTCCCGCCGAGGGCGGCGGTAAATGTAGGCAGCACGGCGAGATATGGTAACCGGCTCGGGGTGCGGTGAAGTAGCCACAATATGATTTTAGACACACTGCCTCAGCCGGAAGTCCGGCAAGGTCGCGCAATGACAGTAATCTGTTTTAGAATGAAGCGCGTGACCAGTGGCGTAGGCAGGTCCTCAGTTGTGGAGGGATGATTTCGCTGTGTGCGAATGAAGAGTGTGCGCGAGTAGCGCACACCGCGAGCGCCTTGGCGCAAAGCCCTTAATGGGTGGGGTCCAGGGGCCCGCCGTAGGGCCCCTGGCAGTGAGCAGGGGCAGAGCCCTTGCCCGGGGTCCAGGGGGCGGAGCCCCCAGAAGCTCTTGGATTTTAGCAATTTAGAACCTTCAAGATGGCCGTTTTGGAGGGAATTGAAAGAAATTGATATTGTAAGTGCAATTTTGTGAATTCTAGGGTAATTTTTTTCTTTGGATCCCAGAGGTTTAATAACACGCACCCCCCGGGGTCCCACACACAACCAGTGGCGGACCCAGAAGAAAATTCTAGGGGGGCGAATCATGCGAGCAAGGGCACGAAGCGCCCGGGGGGGGTCCCCCTCCCACTGTGTGGAATTGTTAAAAAGTTGCAAAATAAAAGCAATCAATTTTGGACAACTTTATCATAGAATATCAGGATTTTCCTCCTTCAGGCGTGTCCCCTCCGGAGGGGGGGGTCCGGGGATTTTGTTGAAAGTAAACACCTCTTTGATGCAATTTCCTGCAACTAATGAGGCAGCACTATAAACAATCTTCATCACAATAACATCACTGTTGAGTTGAGTATTTTTTACCTTTGGGGACACCAAAGATTAAAATACTTACTACCAAATCTGTGCTATGTGCATGTCTCACTGGGGTTACCAGTGCGACCTTACTTAGGCTAAATACCTTTGCCCTGAAAATTCTAGGGGGGGGGCGCGACCGCCCCGTGCTACGACCCCCCGTTGACGACTACAAGCACTGGAATCAACTCCCCCTGAAAATTTTGATAAACGTATATTTTACTGAAACGTTAAAACTGCCAAAAAAAATATGAGAAAACAACGCAGATTTGAACAAAAAGTGCATATTTCACCCCTTATACGAAATCGAGAAATTATACTTCGCGGTCGGGTCTCAGCACACCCATCCCCCCAAAAAAAAAAGTGAGATGAAATTCCCGTGTGTGATCCCCGTAAAAATTCAATATCCCAACTCTCAATAGGTCTATTCTAATTTTGAATAAAGCAAGGATTTAACAACTGGGGATTTTGAAAAAAAATCGTATATGGGGAATGCGTCCAAAATTAACCGTCGGAGTTTCAGTAAAATAATGTCATTCTTGGAACGAGTTACAGCCATTTTACAGGAGATGTATGTCACGTTCCATTTCTGTAATAATACATTAGGAGAGTATGAATAGCGATGACGAATTTGTAAATAAATATCCAGTATTTATTGTCTGTAAAATCTTACATTTTTTCCCATTTTCTTCCTGAAAGTAGGGGGGATGAAAGCCACCCACCTCAATAAGTGTGGGGGTATATACACCCACCCCCGCTATCTACGCCCCTGTCAGATGAACTCAAATTTGACTTTTGATATGCATACAAATATTCATAATCATAATCTTTGTTAGCAGTACTCTACAGGCGCCGCGGAACGATTTTTGAAGTGGGGTGCTCAATTTGGTACACTCGACAGTGGACAATGCAGGTTTTCGAGGAGGGTGGTAAGAAACAGGCGTGGGTGGGTATGCGGGTCCTCCCCCAGAAAATTTTGAATCCCCCATTTTCCTCCTGAAAGTAGGGGGGGATGATTGTACACGCCATCCCCCCACGTCAATATGTGGGGGGGATGCACCCCCCCCATCCCCCCGCTATCTACGCCCCTGCGCGTGACAATGAAATCACTGTCGCGTGATATTTATAACCCCAGCGTGAAGGACACGCGCAAGGCCATTGTTTAGTAATTTAGTAGCTTCGCGATTGTGTTATTGCACGTGCTTGTGTGCATTTTGGCGCGAAGCCTTGTCATTGGCTGAGAGATATGTCTCTTCAATGCGCGATGCGCAAAGTCAGTAACCAACGCGCAATATGTAATTTTCGGCCCGAAGCGTTATCATTGGTTAATAAGATGTGCATTTGAATCCGCGGGGGCTATATAAAGAGGACTTTGCCACGATTTAGGACCGGACCGGCACTAAACATCGGCACTAAAGTTAGACAACCGTTAGGATAGCCAGCTAGGGACACGAAAGCGAGAGTAGTTAGATAGAATGCAGAATTTAGGATAAACGTAACTATTTTACCGGGGGAAAGGAGTGGGAGCTAGAGCGGATATATACCCAGAGTGTATAAATTATATTGTATGTCACCTCCGCGAATGCGGACATGTTTTGTTCTGGAATAAAAGGCTCTCTATAAGCCACTAAACGTATTCCCGGCTTGTGTAGTATCTCTGTCGAGCTACATCCACGCACACTCACGCACTCCGCAAACCTGCCGAAGAGCCGGCGATAAACCGCCGGTAGGTACAGAAACACAACGCACAAGGTACTACATACGATCACAAAAACAGTGAGAATAACATACGCACACGTACACTCAACAACAACACGGCGAGGAGCAGCGAAGGAGACGAATCGCTACATTATATATATGGCTTGATTGCTCGATTCACATGAAAAGCCAGGTGTGTAACCCTCGGAACACATGCTAGAGTTAACCATAATCGAGATTCTATTTTCGGGAACCCAAGTAATTACGTTGGAAAATGTCCAAGAACTGCAGTATTTATATAAACGGAGAGAAAATCAATCGAGAATATACATGGGCGCATGTCTCATTCGACGTTCAGAAAGTAGAATTCCTACACACAATTATTAATTAAACAGCCAGCTTAATGAAAACAGCATGTGTGCAATAGTTATAGAATTAAACTAAATTTTTTCATTTATTGTTCACAGTACGGGTGAACTAAATTCGAAGGATACTAGCAGCTATTCGCCGAATAACCAACTAATGTATCCCCTTTTCACTTCGTAAAAGTGTTGTTTCCCCCCATCTGTTCTGGGGACGTGCCCCTTTGCACTTCCCTGCTTTGTGCTTGTCTGTTGGTGTGCTTGCCTGGTGTTGTGCTTGCCTGGTGTTGTGCTTGTCTGCTGATGTGCTAGCCTGGCTTTATGCTTGTCTGTTGGTGTGCTAGCCTGGTGTTGTGTTAGCCTGGTGTTGTGCTTGTATGTTGGTGTGCTTGCCTGGCTTCTTGCTTGTCTGCTGGTGTGCTTGCCTGGTGTTGTGCTTGTCTGCTGATGTGCTTGCCTGGTGTTGTGCTTGTCTGCTGATGTGCTAGCCTGGCTTTATGCTTGTCTGTTGGTGTGCTAGCCTGGCGTTGTGCTTGTCTGCTGGTGTGCTAGCCTGGTGTTGTGCTAACCTGGTGTTGTGCTTGTCTGGTGTTGTGCTTGTCTGTTGGTGTACTTTCCTGCTGGTGTGCTAGCCTGGCGTTGTGCTTGTCTGTTGGTATGCTTGCCTGGCTTCTTGCTTGTCTGCATATGTACTCAGCTGCCTGTGTCCCTGTCTATGCTCTAACCTGTCCGCGTGCTTGACTTCCGGCCTGCGTGTTGCCTGTCTATGCGCCTGGTTGTGAGTATGCTCTCTTACCTTTGGGCTTGGCTGTCTGTGCCTTTGTCTGACGGTGTGCTTGGGTTTCTGTGTTATTCCATCACCGGACACTGGTGATGGAATAAATGTTTTGTGAGTCCCGGGGAGAGCCCAGAAGTATCCCTGTCTCAAACGTTCTATCTGCACAAGTGGGTGTAGCGATAACCTCAATGAAATGCAATAGCCCAAATCAATGATCACCCCTACAATCGCTGTTTTACTCATCACAATAGCCACGGTAACATGTACAGAATAGAGCGCAATCGGCCGCGTTTATCTATCAACTCAAGTCTTTTTCCCTCGATGCGGTCACGACTCTTGCTTCCAATGCGATGAACACGGAAATATCGTGCGTTTACACCTAGTAACTAGTAGTATAACCGTCAGCAAATAGGAACGCACAAGATTCATATGATTGCAACGCATACTAACCCATGTGTATATGTAGTTCCTTCAATTACAACGTGTGCATAATATGGGACTTGTTCTAATGCTACGGAGGGTAACGCATTATATATAACATAATATATACTTGACATTGGGCATAACATCGCGTAATAATATGGAATCACGAATACTACATAATATAGTGACTTACACATTATACACATAGTTAATTATACACAATTACACAATTATACACATAGTGACTTGCACGCATTATTATATTTTATGTACGTGTTTATTAGACATGCGAATTTTACAGCGGTTTACACTATAAGGACGATAACGAGATAAAATAAGCTAATTAACACAATTTGTAGCAAGCGTTTTCGTAACAATGTGTAATATAGTAGCAGTGGTTAATAATAACAAATTGTCAATAACGACATAATGACAATTTGTCCTTATTAACCCCTGATAGTGAAATATGAAGCGCAGTAATCAAGGTCAACAGATGGCGAATGCCGCTCAGTCACGACACTGTGCGTAATAAACACAACTCAGTGGTTTTTCAATACCATTTACATATAAAGCATTTTTACGAATAGGTACGATAGTGGATTACACTAGTGGAGAACGATGCAGGGAGACCTACTTGCATTGTACTCTATTTCAGGAGTGAGGTCGCTTGAAATCACCTTGTAGAATATGCGTACATCGAGGCAAATTTAACAAGTAGTACAAGTCCCACAAGAACACATCTACCTTTTAGTGTCTCCAGATTAGAGGCGCGAATAACATAATTGACAGGCGATAATAATGGCACATAAGTGTGATAGGTAATGAAAATTTAGAGCAGCCGAACAGCAACAATTTTTTTCGCGACAGCACATACGGTAATACATCGCGCAGTTTAGCGGGTACACGCGTGCTGCCGTGGTTGGCGAGCAACCCTACCTCACTGTCTGCATGAGTGGCAGCAAATGCTTGTCTCAATAGTGAGCAACAGTGAGCAAATGCTTAGAGTGAGCTACGTGATCTCACTTGCTTCGAATACAATGTCCACGTCGGCACGATTGCGACTGTCGCGCTCAATGACCGGAGTATTATAGCCGTATGCACACAGGAACAGCAGTGAGCTCTATGATTACCATGCTACTGTGTGGACATCTGATATCATTATAACAACACAATAATTACAAATAACAGCAAGTGTAACGTTCTTTACGATAACGAGGTACAACAGCAGAAAGACGTTTCATAATGATTCCATCAATAAGTGTATAACTCCAAGTATAAGTGTGTGTAAGACGATAAACACGACGCATACGTCATGTAAATACGGTAGGGAATTTTTCTTGCGACAATATATCTCTGTCATTTATCGACAAACCCACACGCCTCCTACACACGATACCTGACATATCGTACATATAGCTAACATACACTACGCGTGACACATGCATTTACGCGTTTGGTAGATGCTCTACAACTTTGTCTGTCTACCTTAATTGTTTGGCTCGACTCTGCTGCACGTATTTATTTTTCATTTTTTGTCCGTCCTCTGTTTCCCTATTTCCTGCTATATTGGGCTGTCCTTATCAGTCTGTCAAGTATCCATCTGCATTACACGTCTCGTCTTCTCCATCTGTCACCTCTCTCTCTTTAATCGCCAGCTGTCTTTGTCCATGAGACAGCTGTTCTACTGCACGTGTCTCCAGTCCTTCTCCATCTGCAATGTCTTCGACTACTCTATGTACATCTTCTAATGCTTCTGCCACTTCTCTTCCTCTTCCCGTCCTCAGTTTATCATCGCATATTGCTTGGATCTCTACCTGTGTCTCCTGTCTTCCGTGCCGTGGAAAAACTGACTGCTGAGACTATTCGACTAATTCTGCAGATCAGACATTCTGAGATTAGATAAAATAACAGTAGACGAAGTGGGAAGTAGACTAACCCGGATGTTACAGGGGCACCAGCGTGTATGCTCTGCAGATAAGCTTTTCGAGAAATGGTGTGAAATGATGCAATTTTCTGAAAAGTTCAAAATGCTGGGAAGTGGGAAATATTTAATTTGTACATTTTCTTGTGGAAATGAATCAATAAAATGCCTTTTTAACTTGAGATAAGTTACTGCATCCTTTCAAACTTTCGTATGTGCTCCTTTGCTGAAGAGTCCGTAGAATGTTTCCCCAGAAAATAATAGGCCCTACAGGCAGCCACACACCACCAGCATCTACGTAAAATAGAAAAGGAATTATTTTGTGTGTGTTTTAAACGATAGGTATAGACGTATGGTATACTGCAATTTCTCGCAATCTAGGCATGAAAAAACTGTGCCCTCCAGAACGTCTTATTCATGCAAAAACGCTGTACGCCTACAATACAAATAAACATCAAAAACTTATTACGAACCATGCAGTTTCGTTACTTATTTGGATGTTTCCGTTCACACATCTGTCTGGAGTATCCGTAGAAATAATATAGGCTACTAGTTAGACTATTAGTGTCTCTATATGTTTCTATGGGAGTATCACAGGAATTCTGAAAAATAACGCACGTATACCGGCCAGACACGCGTGTTCCATATATACACGTTGGATGTAAAATGCATTCCATGTTGCAAACCTTGTAATGATGTTGATGGGTATAGCTGAGAACTGATATGGCCGATATATTACTGTTAGCGTAGACAACGATTTTTATCGTCAGTCGTGATTCAGCTGCTTCGTGATTTTTGCCAGACATGTCTCGATCCCATCCAGAAATACACACACACACACACACACACACACACACACACACACACACACACACACACACACACACACACACACACACACACACACACACACAACACCACACACACACACACACACACACACACACACACACACACACACCACACACACACAACACATATATATATTATATTATAATTAATATATATATATACATATATATATAATAGCGTTAGAACGCCTATCATTCGTTACATTGACTTTCATTTTGCCTCAGGCATATATTATACGAATTCTAAGACCGCTTGGATTTGAGCTTATTTTAGTGATTTTATCAAATTTTAGTGAAGTATGATTACTTATTGCGAACTGAATAAAGGTGCAAATATTTAATGTAAAATAGAAGTAACCCATTAGCACCCTCTTTTATGGCTCCCACGAGAAAACTCAATTGCGAAATTTCATTTTGTGTGAGCGACTTTTACTTCACTATAAAACTTACATATATATATATTATTGACCTGATACATGCATATTTACTACTTCAGAACACTAAATGTGCGTATGAATTTCACCTACTGTGTGTAGCTAGCAAAGTAAACATAGCGACTTCCCCCAGACCACCCACGACCATCCAGTTTGAGAACACTATTATAATGTGGTCTGTAATGCCAGTGCCTGTTGCGGATTTCTCCTAACCACTTCCGCTGGTTAATACGCTCACGCATAACTGGTTAACTGGTTAACTCATAACTGGTTAACGGATAACTGGTTATCTGGTTAACCGATTACGCTGGTTATACGCTCACGCATACCAATGATTCTGTAACACTTTTGTTTATTTTTATACAATTTACGACTTTATTTCACTATATACGCCTGTTAAAACCACTAGCTCTTTTGACATTATCATCCGCTCTCTCTCTGCTCACTTTACTCGACTCGTGTACAACCCCTCTCTCTGAACACTGACCGACTCCTCCTAGTCCGCTTTCTCTGCTTGCTCTACTCAACTCGTCTCCTCGACGTCCCATCTGTCTGGTCAATCTACCTGCCCTTTTCACACATACCCGTTTGCTCTCTGTGAGCGCTCGCTTTCATTGCCCGCTCTTTTCATACTTACAGCCTTTCCCGCGCATTCTTATCTTTACCGTAATTTCTACACTATGCCCAAATAATTTCCTGGCATACATAATGCATACAACAACTACATAATTACATAACACTACGCGCACATGAAAGCAATATTTTACGACAATGCCATTAGAATAAAGTTTATTGTCCATAAGTGATATACAGTAATACGTGAATAAGAGGTCTACACATTATAAAATAATATTCCCACAAAAATGCTACATCATATAGACAGGCAGGCGCAGCTACTAGAATTAGAGAACGACTAAAAGTGCCTCCAATAGAATACCTAATTAAATACCACACACTTATATTTATACACAAAAACATCTTTTCTCCAGTATTTCTCTATGTAACAGACTGTTTTCATTACATGTATTTGTATTTGAATTATATGCAATAAAGATTTAATAATAATAATACAAATAACAATAATAACTCTCTCCTTTGATATTCTGCTTAGCACTAACACCGCTTACCAACATGCTGAATATGCAGGGTCTGGGATTTACAATCGATAAACACAAAACCATCAGCCACCTGCTCTACATAGATGACCTTAAACTGTTCACCAAGAACGAATATGAGCTGGAGCAGGCCTTGGTAACAGTCAAAGCATTCAGTGATGACATCAAAATGGAGTTCGACTTGGAAACGTGTGCAACCACAATCTTAAAAGGTGGTAAGCTAGTAAATCGAAATATCGAGCTTGATTACAAGACAGCCCTCCAAAGTCTGAACCACGCCCACGCGAATACCTACAAATATCTTGGTGTTGACGAAAGTGATGGTATTCAGCATGCAAAGATGAAGGAGAACATTGCTAAGGAGTACTACCGCCGAGTACGCCTAGTTCTCAAGTCTGAGCCCTGCTAAAAAAAAAACAAGATAACAGCGATCAATAGCCTGGCACTCCCGGTCCCCGTGTACAGGTTCNCAACAATACAAACGAAGCAACTATACGTCCGAATATTACCGAAAATGTATTAGATTGTTGCTGTGCTCACGGTTGGATATCACTGTTAGTGTTCTCTATTCCGTGAGATATCCAGGATAGGAGTAATTAGACAGTGCATGTTGAGCCTCTATTGCAATCTTCTTGCACAGGTTGTGTGTTCTCGCCAGTTTGCAAGAGTTGTCACTTGCGACTCCACGATATTTTTTCCTCTTCGTGTCTCGTTCACTTTGCCAGGGTTCTGCCGATGCCTGCTATGTCTAGATAGCTATCTCACGCTTGCATTCTGCGGATCTGACCACGCTGGTTTCCGACGTTTTAATTACCTAAACACTCGGCGGGTTTAATTGGTCTCTATACGGCCTGCGTTTTCCGCCAATATCGTTTTGGAAAGTATTCACTGTTTTCAACCGCAGATGAAACCCTGCTGTGAGGATACATATATATGTGTTTTCTTCTGTATGGCAAACGAACACTATGCATAGGCAAGAACATTAAAATATAGACTTTATGCGATGAACTCTACGGATAGCGTGGGGAGACCAGCTGGCCCGACTTTAGACCAACTAGTTTATACTGAAATGACGATGTGCCCTTTGTTGGCAACCGCCGCTTTTCGCAATTCCTACAGCGCCTCAGCGCTCGGGGTAAATTGAGTCGAAAGTTGCCTGTGCGCTATGCTCAGGAGTTTGCGCATGGGCCCAGTAACCTGCGGCGATGGAATTGCTATATTCAATTAAAATTTTAAGCCGATTTCAGTATTAAATGTCTATCACTAACATGTCACCGTTTGATAAATAATAAGCCTTGGCTGTGCTTGCCTAACCCGCGACAGATTTGTTTCATACTGCATGCTATATTATAATTTCATTGAAATGCTCGTATTTTTCTCAGATAGTGTGTGCGGGAACCCAATATGTAATACAGTCGAAGGACGAATATGTTAGAGTAGCTAGGAGATAGGTCATGTTCGGGTGGTCATTATTTAGAACAGCTGCTGCAATAGTTCCGTAACGCGGATAGCAGGATGGAAATTAGGGATTATAGACAGGCATGTAGGAGGACTGTGGAGAGACAATAGGGAGGCGTGGCTACCTATTGCGATACTATAACGCCGGCGTGTTCGGCCAGGAGACGGAGAGAGAGCCCCTAGTTTTGTCACAACAACGATAGACCTATACGATATTAGTATTGAGAGCAGCCACTGAACGTCAACACTCGTAAGTTATGTGAGGTTTATCGTGTACCTATACTGTACGCATTCGCCAGTATTATGGCGGATTGCTAGCTAAGTGATGGAAACTATTAAAGATATTATGATACGTACATCTATTGCGTATTCTTTGGGGCTGTTATTATATGCATTTCATCTAGACGCCTAGCAAGGGGTGTATTCAACACACTCACGCGTAACACTGATACGATCACGGGTAGACGCGTCTACCTTACAGTGGAGCGTGACCAGCGCGCTAATTTTGCTAAGCGTTTTGTTAATGTTAAGAGAATATTGTGTTTGTTTGTTGATTCAGCCATTACCCATGAGTCTAACAACTGTCATTTTTTTTTTACACGAGTGCTATTTCGACGCACGATCGACAGTTAATTCGTGAGAGTGATCGAACGAGTTGAACTTGCCACAGCACCGTGTGTTCGTCAATCGCACCAGCACAACCATGGAAATTTCTGTAAGTACATCAGCTTTCTTATAGATTATGGTGTTAAAATCTGCCATATTTCAGTTGTGGACGTATAGCTACCATCCGCCAGTGTTTATGATACACGCCCACACGCCCCAACGCCTCGGGGTTAAATATTGAGTCTGAAAGTTGCTTGCTGCGCCTATGCTCAGAGTTTGCGCATGCCCAGTACCTGCGGAGTAATTGCCACTTTTGAACTCGTCAATATACTTTCCATGAGTACGATGATAGGATTTCAGGAGCATGTTCACGAAAATTGTTTCTTTGCGCATTAGTCGCAAAATAGCGAGCAGCTGCGGGTGTTGTATTCCGTCAAATGCCTCGCGAAAAGAACCATATGTAGAAGGTGCGGGACTAAGCAGCAAGGAAAGAACGCCAACGTCAGTCAGGACGAGTTTTTTTGGCTTGCTCTAAACGTTCCAGGGCAATGGCTGGACAGTGTTTGAAGAGTGAGCTTGATCTTGTTGCTGCGGCAAACACGTCGCTGTTGGTCAATCATTGATCGACCTATAACGGCGTACGCGATTGTGATGACGGCAAATTACAACCATGCATATAGTTAATAGGACAAACATATATACCAGGTTTTGCTCATTGCTCGTTAGCGAACAACAACACACATACATGGCGTACCGCATGGCTGCCAAAACTGTGAGCCACCCTAACCATGCCTACATTGGGAGTAACCACTTTCTATTACAGCCATGGACGGATATCAACGTGTGTTTCGCTGTTCTAGGAGTCATCAGACTGGTTTGTAAGAAACGGATGGACGAGTAGATATGTTAAGCGGTCCAACGTTCGCAAGTCCCATCGAACAGCACCGAAGCCAAAATGTTAATGCAGCCGACGAAAACACCATGACGGCACATTGCGATCTTCTGAGGAGCCGGGTTGCAACTCATTCGATAATTATCAGGAGTTCTATCAATTATATATTATATATATATATATATATATATATTATTTGATAGACTTCCTGATAATATAGCTGCCTGGCCAAACACAAACGCTGATGTTTATGTCAGCGCACTGCCCAACTAATGATAAAGTAATTTCTTTTTGCGTTCTAAAGGAAGATCGAACCGTCAGAATACGACGATTAATAAGAGTATTTAAAATCGCTATTGTTAAATATGCAAAACAACAAATACGAACGAAGTAAATATTAGTTCCGCACTACAGC
This sequence comes from Priapulus caudatus, assembly GCF_000485595.1. NCBI lineage: Eukaryota > Metazoa > Priapulida > Priapulimorpha > Priapulimorphida > Priapulidae > Priapulus > Priapulus caudatus. The sequence goes on from NW_014580540.1 coordinate 19,231, forward strand.
ACATGTATTAGATTTTGTTTGCTGCTGCTCACCGGTTGGATAATCGCTGTAGTGTTTTCTACTGGCGTGAGCATAATCCAGGATGGAGCTAATTAGACAGCTGGCGTGTTGAGTCTCTATACCAATCGTTCTTTGCACAGATTGTGTGTTCCTACCGCAGTTTGCGCTAGACTTTGTCACTTGCCCCGACCTACACGATATTTTTTCTCCTCGTGTCTGTTCACTTTGCCAGTGTATCTGCCGGCCTGGACTGCTATGTCTAGATAGCTATCTCACAGCCTTGCATTCTGAGATCTTCCTGCTTGGTTTTGATTCATACATGCTTTTACAAGAGTTGAGGGGAAGCAAATATCGTTTTAGAGTATTTACGGGTTTTAGACAACATGTGTGAGGAAACTGATTTCACGTGCTTTCGCTCATGTACGCAACGACATGATTGATAGTAAGACCACATTAAAATATGGGATTTCATGTGATGAATGTTACCTCTCCGCGATTAGCCATTCAGAAAACCAGCTTGGCGATTAATAATTAAATTAAACGAAAGGACGATGTTCTTTGTTGTAACCCACTTTCACAATCCTACACGCCCCTGGGCTCGGGAGTAAATATGAATCGAAAAGCGGGTTACAGCAAAGAACATCGTCATTTCGTTTAATTTAATTATTTATCTTCCAGTCTGGCGTTTCTGATGCTATCCGGAAAGGTACATTTATCACATAAAAGTAACAGAGTATGTATGTATGGCTAAGAGTTTGCGCATGCCCATGCCCAGTCACCTGCGGGATGGAATTGTATATCGAATAAAATTCTAAAGAGATTGAGTAATACATGTTCTATCACAACATGTTTCACTTTAATAAATAAGTTATAGCCTTGGCTTGTAGGCTACCCTCGACAGATTTGTTCTCACTACTGCATGTATATTTATAATTTCATTGAAATGCTTCGTATATTTTCTCAGGATACTGTGCTTTGCGAAACCCGATTAGACCGTATATGCTACATCCGCAGATGCGTTTTAATGTCATAGTCTGCCTATGATTCTTTATTATAGTGGATGCCTATCACAAGCTAGCACTTTAGAAATTACAATGATCTAACTCAGGGCAACCGTGACAGAATTAATGAATAGTATACCTAACAGCCAAACGGTGTAATTTCAACGATCTTATTTCTCTCTTACTGAACACACCATACGGAAACCGACGCGATAGATTTACTTCTTTAATTTATTCCGCCTTAGCTGCGCGCGTCTATTTGTTAATCATGTCATTCTTCCTACCCCCATGTCGCAGATGTTGTTACCTAATATATGTTCATATATATCGTGCACTCTACGTACCGGACACTGCGTAGTCAGTGATGCGAGATTGCATGTTTTGCTGATTCCGGGGAGAGTCAGAGTATCCCTTACTCAACGTTCTACTCTGCACAAATTGGGTATAGCCGTAACCTCAATGAATGCAATAGCCAAGTCAATGATCACCCCTACAATAGCTGTTTTACTTCATCACAATAGCACGGTAACATGTACCAGAATAGGAGCGCCAATCGGCCGCGTTTATCTATCAACTCGCAACTCAAGTCTTTTTCCCTCGATACGGTCACGACTCTCGCTTCCAATACGATGAACACAAAAATATCGCGCGTTTACACCTAGTAACTAGTAGTATAACCGTCAGCAAATAGGAACGCACAAGATTCATATGATTGCAACGCATACTAACCCATGTGTATATGTAGTTCCTTCAATTACAACGTGTGCATAATATGGGACTTGTTCTAATGCTACGGAGCGTAACGCATTATATATAACATAATATATACTAGACATTTGGCATAACATCGCGTAATAACATGGAATCACGAATACTACATAATATAGTAACTTACACATTAAAATGTGACATTATACACATAGTTAATTATACACAATTACAGAATTATACACATAGTGACTTGCACGCATTATTATATTTAATGTACGTGTTTATTAGACATGCGAATTTTACAGCGGTTTACACTATAAGGACGATAACGAGTTAAAACAACATAATTAACACAATTTGTAGCAAGCGTTTTCGTAACAATGTGTAATATAGTAGCAGGGGTTAATAATAACATAACAAATTGTCAATAATGACATAATGACAATTTGTCCTTATCAACCCCTGATAGTAAAATATGAATCACAGTAATCAATGTCCACAGATGGCGAATGCCGCTCAGTCACGACACTGTGCGTAATAAACACAACTGAATGTTTTTTTAATACCATTTACATATAATGGATTTTTACGAATAGGTACGATAGTGGATTACACTAGTGGAGAACGATGCAGGGAGACGTAGCTGCATTGTGCTCTAATTCAGGAGTGAGGTCGCTTGAAAACACCTTGTAGAATATGCGTACATCTAGGCAAATTTAACAAGTAGTACAAGTGCCACAAGAACACATCTACCTTTTAGAGTCGCCAGATTAGAGGCGCGAATAACATAATTGACAGGCGATAATAATGGCACATAAGTGTGATAGGTAATGAAAATTTAGAGCAGCCGAACAGCAACAATTTTTTTCGCGACAGCACATACGGTAATACATCGCGCAATTTAGCAGGTATACGCGTGCTGCCGTGGTTGGCGAGCAACCCTACCTCACTGTCTGCACAACTGGCAGCAAATGCTTGTCTCAACAGTGAGCAACAGTGATCAAATGCTTAGAATCAGCTACGTGGTCTCACTTGCTTCGAATACAATGTCCACGTCGGCACGATTGCAACTGTCGCGCTCAATGACCGGAGTATTATAGCCGTATGCACACAGGAACAGCAATGAGCTCTATGATTACCATGCTACTGTGTGGACATCTGATATCATTATAACAACACAATAATACAATATAACAGCAAGTGTAACGCTCTTTACGATAACGAGGTACAACAGCAGAAAAACGCATAGAAGCCGTTTCATAATGATTCCATCAATAAGTGTATAACTCCAAGTATAAGTGTAAGACAATAAACACGACGCATACGTCAGGTAAATACGGTAGGGAATTTTTCTTGCGACAATATATCTCTGTCATTCATCTACAAGCCCACACGCCTCCTACACACGATACCTGACATATACGTATAGCTAATATAGCTATAACATACACTACGCGTGACACATGCATTCACGCGTTTGATAGATGCTCTACAACTTTGTCTGTCTACCTTAATTGTTTGGCTCTACTCTGCTGCACGTATTATTTTTTATTTTTTGTCCGTCCTCTGTTTCCCTATTTCCTGCTATTAGTGCGGCAGATACGTGAAATAATTGTGCATTTTGTGGTAAAAGCACCAAATTTGGTACAGACATTGCTTAATATATAATTATTAAATTGGCCGTGGCTACGCGACCGGTTCCGGACGAGAAGCCGCTACGCTACGCGGCCGGACATCCATCTCACACAGTAATCTTGCGACACGTACACACACGCATGGTTGCGCAACGGGAAGCTCTGCTGATTACCGTGTTTGTGTGTGTGTGTACGCGCGCGCGCGCGCGCGCGCGCGCGCGTGTGTGTGTGTGTGTGTGTGTGTGTGTGTGTGTGTGTGTGTGTGTGTGTGTGTGTGTA
>NW_014580540.1:23622-25892 GCF_000485595.1 Priapulus caudatus
GTGCCTAATCGGCCAAATGGGAAATCGGCAATAACTTTTGATAGAATCAAGCTGGGGCGATGAATTTGGTGTCTACACATGTGAGGAACACAATTAAAGTATCAAAAATTATGTAGGATATTGCTAAGCAACAATAATTCAACATACACGCTGAATCCAATTAAATTGATAAAATGCACCAAAACTAATGAAATGGTCAATTGTATGATTAAATCCAACATTACAACACATCAACAAGGTAATATACCATCATAGACCAGATCTTTTATAACGCACAACAAAATAACTGATTGATCCTTTCGGTAATATAATATATACATTATTGGGCATGTTCATAGTAAACAAGATTTGGCTAACTTGTTTGGGATCACATCTGGTAGGATCATTAAACGTCATTGTGTTCACAGTTACTGCTGCAGCGGCAAAGTGACGTGCATTGCAAATCGGCCTTGACGCACTTGCAGTGTCCCCTGCACCCTTTCTGGCAACTACATCGGAGAAGCTCCGAACAGGATTCTGCTGCTTCTGGTATTAGTGTTCATAGTGGTTCCCATCCTCGTGATGGGGTCTTTCTCTACCCCCAAGTCTCTGATGAGGGAATATCTGGGGAACAGATATGCGCCTGTCCCCACACATATGATGAGAAACCAGTACTGGAACTGAGGGGATGCTTCAGCTCGTTTCATGCACCAGTCTTCAAACGGTATGGGTCCTGCTCCTCTTCATGGTATACATCATATGAATCATGCAGCAGGATTGACAGGTGTGCATGTCTCGTTCGTTTGACGTGTGCAGCCTTGAGAAATGAATTAGCCATTCCGGCTGCAGCAACATCAGCTTGGGTGATAGCATTCATCCAGCCACTGCCATAAAGGAAATCTCCGAGAGTTGTCAACGCAGCCATTTCAATGTGTAAACCACCGAGTAGAACGACGAACTTGTTCTCACCATACGTGCCAGGCTATCGCCATTGGATCAATTTAGCAATGGCAAACAGTCAAAAGCAATGGCAAAAGTCCAGGACTCAGAAATTCAACCGCGTGTTGGATGACATCCATAGAATGCCTAATCATTGCCACAGATTTCNAAAATAGAAGTAACCCATCAGCACCCTCCTTTATGGCTCCCACGAGAAAACTCAATTGCGAAATTTCATTTTGTGTGAGCGACTTTTACTTCACTATAAAACTTACATATATATATTATTGACCTTATACATGCATATTTACCACTTCAGAACACCAAATGCGCGTATGGATTTCACCTACTGTGTGTAGCTAGCAAAGTAAACCTAGCGACATCCCCCAGACCGCCCACGACCATCCAGTCTGAGAACACTATTTTAATGTGGTCTGTAATGCCAGTGCCTGTTGCGGATTTTCTCTAACCGCTTCCGCTGGTTAATTACTATACGCTCACGCATACCAATGATTCTGTAACACTTTTGTTTATTTGTATACAATTTACGACTTTATTTCACTCTATACGCCTGTTAAAACCACTAGCACTTTCCACATTATCATCCGCTCTCTCTCTCTGCTCACTTTACTCGACTCATGTACGTCCCCTCTCTCTGAACACTGCCCGACTCCTTCTCGTCCGCTTTCTCTGCTTGCTCTACTCAACTCGACTCCTCGACGTCCCATCTGTCTGGTCAATCTACCTGCCTTTTTCACACATACCCGTTTGCTCTCTGTGAGCGCTCGCTTTCATTGCCCGCTCTTTTCTTACTTACGGCCTTTCCCGCGCATTCTTATCTTTACCGTAATTTCTACACTATGCCCAAATAATTTCCTGGCATACATAATGCATACAACACTACATAATTACATAACACTACGCGCACATATGAAAGCAATATTTCACGACAATGCCATTAGAATAAAATTAATTGTTTATAAGTGATATACAGTAATATATACGTGAATAAGAGGTCTACACATTATAAAATAATATTCCCACACAAATGCTACATCATATAGACAAGCAGGCGCAGCTACTAGAATTAGAGAACGACTAAAAGTGCCTCCAATAGAATACCTAATGAAATACCACACACTTATATTTGTATACAAAAACATCTTTTCTCCAGTATTTCTCCATGTAACAGATTGTTTTCATTACATGTATTTGTATTTGAATTATATGCAATAAAGATTTAATAATAATAATACAAACTAGAGCACTCGGAGAGCGCAGACCTCCCGCCAAGGCAGCTGAATTCTCTGACTGTGAAAAATTTAATTAATTAATTAATTAATTAATTAATT
>NW_014580540.1:26663-26953 GCF_000485595.1 Priapulus caudatus
AACAAGATAACGAGCGATCAATAGCCTGGCACATCCGGTCTCCGCGTACAAGTTCGGGGTGATCAACTGGTTGCGATCAGATATTGAAAGGATAGCTCGCAAGACAAGAAAGCTTCTAAGCATGACGGGCTCCATCACCCAAAAGCAGACGTAGAGCGACTGTACATCAAGAAGCAAAATGGTGGTCGTGGTCTGAATGAACTAATGTCTGCATACAACACTGCCATTGTAGGTTTAGGCGACTACATCGAGCTTAAGGAAGACAAATTTACAAAACTTGTTAAAATTCA
>NW_014580540.1:28902-29307 GCF_000485595.1 Priapulus caudatus
CGCAGTGGGGTGTAGAGATGATACACAAAGCCAGACGGACATCACCATGAGTTTCGCTGCTCTAGGAGTCAGCAGCTGGTTGTAGCGAAACGGATGGACGATAGCTATGTAGCGCTCCAACGTCGCAAGTCCAATCGATAGCATCGAAGCCCAAAATGTTATGCAGCCGACGAAAACCACCATGACGCATTGGATCTTCTAAGGAGCCGGGTTGAACTCATCCGCTTATATAGCTGTGCCAATCACCATCGCTGATGTTATGTCAGCGCACGCCAAACTAATGATAAACGCCTCGTCTACACGACGACGCTTAACTCGAGTTAGCGATTATGTAGCGTCTATACGACAACACCCGATAGCGATTATTACCGATTTATTATGCATGCGTGCGTGCGTGTGTGCGAG
>NW_014580540.1:30891-31149 GCF_000485595.1 Priapulus caudatus
TTGTTCTCACTACTGCATGTATATTTATAATTTCATTGAAATGCTCGTATTTCAATGAAGATTAGTCCGTACATGCTACCATCCGCCAGTAGTTTATGTCATGTCTGATGTGATTCTTTATATATGTGATGCCTATCACAAGCTAGCACGTTAGAAATTACAATGATCCAACTCAGGGCAATATTAATCTGTCACGAAATTACACGTTTGCTGTAGGTACACTATGCCCCCAACGATCCATTTCTCTCTTACTGAACA
>NW_014580541.1:0-7534 GCF_000485595.1 Priapulus caudatus
TGATATCGCGCTTTTACCAACAATATTTTACCTATTAAAACGAGTGTAAAATTAAATTAATCCGCATTGTAATCAACAGAGAAAATATCCATTTATACATGCGGACTACTAAATTGTCAAAAATCGAGAAACGGTAGAAATGAGGTATTATTTCTATTTTTCACAATGAGTTTGACCGCCTGTGTGACAAAATGGGTGAAACCGTATTGTGATATACTTCTATATATTGCTTAGTAACTTTACTGGCAACATATCCATGACAATGACAACCACTAAATTGGTGAAAATGTTCCCATGCACCTTGAGAAATTCTGAGAAGATTACGGAGTGAACGGCAACGCAAATTCCACTGCAATATGCCGAAAACGACGCCGCTGCCTGACAAGCAAACGCGTGCCCTTAATGTCAAAGGTGGCGTTGCGAGGTGTGAGAACTATTTTAGGAGCCCGTGGGATACTTTATTGGATCCAGATAGTAAGTACAGCTGTAAAGCAGGTTGATGTTTGTGCAGGAGTAGATAATAAGGAATTCCTATTATGCTACTCCTGATAATTGAATGGATACTTGCTGCAGTGTAATATCGTGAAAATTGCTTTTTGTGATCATGTGTCTGACGTCATATATTGACGTCAGACCGCTGGCTCACTACACAGTAGGGGGCAAAGCAAAAACGCTCGGACGTTCACATTGTACCGTATATGGATAAAGAGACATGTACAAAGGTTGGGCGCGATTAGTAATTTAGCCATCGAATAAAGTTGAAAACGAAATATCGATAAAATTTCATAGCCACTAATCCTGGAGAGTATCCCGTAACTCGAGTTTACAGGCCCCGTGTAGACAGCTTACTCGAGTTAAGGTTCCGTCGTGATAAGACCGTTAGCTTATGTGTTTTTTACTCCAGGTTTTTCAATAGCTCACAATGTATTATAATGTGTATTTGAGCGTTGTGGGTTTTGCACGCACCATCTGATGTGCCACATAATTTACATGGCGAGTGAAGTCTCCGCTGGAACTGTTACGAACACCGTTGTGCCCAGTGCCATGAAAACGTCTAAACTTGTATTTTTGCTTCTTGATTAGTCCGCTACAACATCAAATTCCATCAAGCATTAAACATTAGCTCCGAATTAACAAGGAGCTAAATTATAACTTAATATTATTTATATTATTATATTTAGCTGTTATTATTTTAGCTCACTTGCGAATTAAGCATTTGTGTACTACGGCTTATTGGGGCAGAGTTCAGTAATTTTTATGGCATTTCGTGGAAAATTTTTTTTTAGCATTTCAAGCTCCCGAACTGCTTCTTTCGGTGGCCTTCCAAAGTGAATTTCGTGTATTTCATAGCGACCTTTCGGTGTTTATTAGGTCTTAAGGTAAGGAGGCACACTGAGCGATTTTTATCGCCCGATCGCCGCGAATTTTGAAAATCGCTAACTAAAAATTCGCGGAAGGACCGTGTGCCCGGTCACGTCGACGCGATTTTTAATCCGCCGATCTGAATCGGCCCGATCCAAAATGTTAGATATTTTCGGTGGCGATTATTTACGCCGGGCGATTAATTTATTCGGCTCGTGTGCGCCGCGCTGACCGCCGGCGTATGTTTGTCGCCGACGATCAGAGGTTTGTTGCTAAACACCAATTCGACCGTGTTGTTGCATGACATCATTGTGAACTGTTAAAAATGGCATGCCTCCAAATATCTGTTACGAAGTCGCGGATCGCGAAGGCGTAACGCGTACTGCTCTCAAATTCGCTACGTGTGCCCGGCTTTGCGCTGATGCGGCGAATTAGAATTCGCTACGTGTGCCCCTTCGTGATCCAGGCGATTAAATTCGCATGGTGATATTAATCAGCCGCCCGCGATCGGCGATAAAAATCGCTCGTGTGCCGCATCTAGATTAGCGGTGCCGCTTTCGGTGGCCTTTTCGGTAATTAGACGAACCCGTAACCAACACATATATTTTTGTTTTTGGTCCTATGAAGCATAGGTGTTATAAGTATGAAGTATCGCTCAGGCCGCGGCGGCAAGCAAATAAACATTGGTCACGTGGCCATTTAAGCATCAATAACAGATGTCGACGGAACAGCTACCGCAAGCCAAGGTGCCCACCGGCGCGGCCTGCGGGGGAGCTCTAGGTGGGTGTTTCCCCCCTCGTCAAAGGGGGTTATGGGGGTCCTCCCCAAGAAATTTGTAAAAAAATTTTAAGACATCAAGATGCCTTTTAGAGGGCCTCTAAAAATGCTTTTCCAACGCAAGTCTAACAAATTTTATTTACTACTTCAGTATCACCGGCCTAATATCATTTTCGGCAATCTGCCAATTTACATGTCAAATTTAATGCGTGTGCACGGTACGCGTGCCGGGCATGCGCTGTGCAAGGTACACGTGTGTGCATCAGTGCGTTGGGTGCTGTACGTGCGTGTGTGTACAGGTACCGTGCGTGCGTCATGCATGTGGCACGTAAGACGTGCGTGGCTGTCGTGTGCAACGTACCACACTGCCGTGCATGCATGGTGCGTGGCGTGCGTGCGTGTGTATGGTCAAACGTGCGTTGCAATGCGTGCCGTGCGTTGGTGCGTGGTGCCACGTATAGCGGTGCCGTGGCGTGGCGCGCCTACACGCGCTGCGATGGTGCGGGTGCACGACACGTGCGCAGCGGCCGCGTGCGTGTGCAAGTAGCACGTGCCGTGCCGTGTGTAACGTATATCGTGCGTTCCGGTGCGCTGCGTGTGCACATTATCACTTGCGTACTTGCGTCGTCCGCGGGTGCAAGTACACAGTGCGTGCGTGTGAACGTACACGTGCGTTTCCTGCGTGCACCGTGCATGTTTCACGTACACCGTGCGTGGTGCGTGCGTGTGTGTGCAGGTACACGTGTGCACGTACCAAAGTGCTGTGCGAGCGTGTATGCACCATATTACGCTGCGTGCGTGCGTGTGCACTTTACACCTGCGTAGCATGCGTGCGTACGTGCGTGCGATGCGTGTGCAGGCACACGTGTGTGGCATGTGCGCGGCCGTGCGTGCGTGCGTTTTGGAATTTACACGTGCGCAGCAGTGCGTAAACCCTGCATATGCAACGTACACATGGCCGATGCAATGCGTGCGTGCGTGTGCACGAGACCAGTGCGTGCGTGTGAACGTACACGGTGTGTGCCTGCGTGCAGTGTGTGCAGGTACACGTGCGTGCGTGCCGTGCATGCATGGACACTGTAGACGGTGCGTGCGTGCGTGTGCACGTACCATGTGGCGTGCAGAGTGTGTGCGTGGCGTGTGCACATATCACGTGCGTGCGGTGCGTGCCGTGCGTGCGTGTCCTCTGTATGCGACAATTATCCACGCATACTGCTTAGCCTGCCAACCGTTAAAACTGCGCTGTGGCGCAATAATGACTCAATGTATAGTAAACATGAAAACAACGTTCATGTAGTATATATATGCGTGTATAAGTGTATACATAGAACTTTATGTGATTTCAGATCATTATATAGCTCGCGGATTGCAATAATTGTAGATCGCGAACCTGTGCATAACGAAAATGGTGCTTGAAAAAATAATGATGCGAAAAAATTATTGGTCCGGCCATGGCCGCCTGGCGGACTGGCTATCCGCCGGGCCGCTGAATGCTGCAATTGCAATAATACGTACTAACAGTAATAATTACTGTCCATAATAATGATGCTAATGTCTATATAATGTAATAGTATATATATGTCTTTTAACAATAATACTGTCAGTATAACAGTAAAACTGATTTAGGACTGCAGTAAACAACACCAACACTGCAAGCGTACGTAACCGAACACGGTGAGGGACCGCGACGAACCGTGGCAACAGTGCGCGTTGCAGTAATTGTAAATATCAGTGAATATCAGATACAGTAAAGCAAATAAAATTTTGATGTCGTTGTTTGACGATATGACCGCAGTGCAGAGCTACTCAATTTGCATATTAACTTTGACTTCTTCTTCGGCGGTCGGCATGTTTCTTATAAGAACGCAAAGTATGGTCGTGACGTACACTGAGCAGTCACGCACAAAACTCGGCTAATCCTCCCGAAGTTGAATGCATACAGCCTGCTGATGGTGCTGGTGGTTGCGTGCCTAGAATCCTACTCCCATAACCCTACCCTAAAATTAAATTTAATTAACACTAATAAATTTAATATTAATCTTAAAAAAGTCAATAGAAAAATTGTAAAAAATTCATGTGAAATATTTCCGTTATTGGGAAAAATAGTTAAAGATGCGATAAAGATAAAGAAAAATAAAAAAATAAAAAAAATAAACACGATGAGATTCGATACAAACGACCGGCGACGCTCAGAACGTAACGACCCGCCGCCGTAGACGAGCTCGGCTATTCAGCGTAAATTGGAATAATCATATATATCTGGCCACTGTGCCATGCATACATGGGCATCGTGCGTGCGTGATTGCGTCTATGGTGGTCTACCATTACCACGACACGCTGACTTCACACTGACGTAACACCTGAACGTCACGAACATGACTTCTCTGGTTTCATCGGAAAACATATGCCCACCTCTTGCGTCACAGTTCCCTTAAGAAGTTGTGAAAACTACAGGCCGCGTTCACACCGGTCATGATTTGGATGCGGGCGAGCCAAATGGCTACAGAATTTGGCTCGGCCAAATCTGGCTCGGCGCCGGTTTGAGTCGGAGCAGTTCACGACGTAAGTAGTGGCCGTACGCAGTAGGGGGGAGGTAAATACTAGTCTGTCACAAATTAATTCCAATATTCAAACATAAATTTTATTGCACAAGATACTCTCAGCAGATACTTTGGCAGTATGTCGCGAGAATGGCCGTTGTGTACGATTTTAGAGTGTGTACTTGCTACGTATCCGAGTCAAAAATCTATATGCCTTGAAAACGTGCATCCTGATCAAATTTGTCGAGATTTTTATACTAGTTTGGAACTTTATTTCGATCGAAGTAGCACGTTTTGACACTCGCAAGGCATCTATCCGCTCAACCGATTCACCACGCTTACCTCTCGCCGAAAGCTGTGCTAAATTTGCTCGGGAACTGGTCCGACGTTTTTCGATCGGACCGAAATCTCGGCACGGGCCTAATTAAAGGCTCGGGCCAAAAACGTCCGTGTGAACGCTCGGCTCGAGCCAAATCTGGCACGGGCCTAATTAGGCTCGGGCCAAAAACGTCCGTATGTCAACGCGCCTGTATTTCCACAACGGGCGAGGCCATTTGCATTGTCGTCCGCGCCATCTAACGAGAGCTACAATAAACAATTCGAACGGCGCATTAGCGGAGACGTCATAGATATAAGATATAACAAGATATAACAGTTTTATTTATCGCTTTCAATATTCATAGATATATAACCCATATGATATTATATTTCATATCCCATTGCAGTTATCCAAACTCTGATAAGAGGTCTCCTATTTTAATGACTGCATTGCCAAGTGTGCTTATCATACTTCTATCCACAGGCACTTGAGGCGTCTCAATAAAAAAAATAATGCAAATTAAACACGAAATGTATTTACTATCAAAGTCTTAATGTTTCTCTACTCTCTTTCGCCTATTATTGCCGATAATTTCCTGTAAATGCTGTTGAAATGCTCCTCTGCAACACACAAGTACACCGCACGCACGCCGCTGTGCACAAACAACAAGAAAAAAGTTAAAGAACTGACTTTATTGACTTAATTAAAAACGCATACATTTAATTTTAAATATTACTTGAAAAATTACAAGATATCAAAGAAAGTATGTAAATGTAAAATTTGCACAATTGGGGAGCAAATAGCGCGTAGACTCATTAAATAAACTTCTTTGGCCTTCCACAGGGTGCAAATTAAGACTGAAACAATAGTCATTGATGGTGTAGAATATGATAGTATTATATTATTATGCTTATTGCAAAAGAATATTACATCACCACAGATTATTCTTATTAGCTGTCAGGGCCGTAGTGGCCTCCCAAAAAGTGCCACTGCAGAAATATGTAGCCGATGTGGGGGGTGTGGGGATACTCCCACAGAAAATTTTTGAAATGTAGAGCCTGCAAATGGCATTGCCTGCATTTTCTGGCTATGTTGAAAGCAACAAATTCTGATCATTTTAAAAGGTCAATTTGTAAATTTCAAAGAGGAATGTAGCTAAGGCTGATGTTTTAACAAAAGTATCTAAAATATATATTATGAGTATGATAACTAATAAAACATTATTTACAAAATTGTATATACTATCAGTACATAATTATGAAAAATAAGCCTATTTTCAAACTGCATTTATACTTTCACTATGACGTGCGTGCGTGCGTGTGCTTGTATCGAACAATATCACGCATCTGCTTGCTGCCAACCGTTAAACTGCGCTTGTGCGCATATGACGTCAATGTATATAAACATGAAAACAACGTCATGTAGTAGTATATATGCGTGTATAGTGTATACATAAACTTTATGTGATTTCAGATCATTATATGCTCGGGATTGCAATAATTGTAGATCCGACCTGTGCATAACGAAAATGTGTGCTTGAAAAAAATAATGATCGAAAAAATTATTGGTCCGGCCATGGCCGGCCTGGCCGGACTGGCTCCGCCGGCCCTGAATGCTGCATGCATAATACGTACTAACAGTAATAATACTGTCATAATAATGATGCTATGTCTATATAATGTAATAGTAATAATGTCTGTAACAATAATACTGTCAGTATAACAGTAACTTGAGTAGGACTACAGTAAACACACCAACACTGCAGCGTACTAACCTGACACGGTGAGGGACCGACGACCGTGGCAACAGTGCGCGTCAGTAATTGTAAAATCAGTGAATATCAGATACAGTAAGCAAATTAAATTTTTGATGTCGTTGTTGACGATATGACCGCAGTGCAGAGCTATCAATTGCATTAACTTTGACTTCTTCTTCGGCGGTCGGCATGTTTCTATGAACCAAAGTATGGTCGTGACGTACACTGACGTCACGCACAAACTCGGCTATCTCCGAAGTTGAATGCATACAGCCTGCTGATGGTGCTGGTGGTTACGTGCTAAATCCTACTCCCTAACCCTAACCCTAACCTTAATTAAATTTAATTAACACTAATAAATTTAATTTAATTTAAAAAAAAGTCATAAAAAATTGTAAAAAATTCATGTAAATATTTGCGTTAGTTGGGAAAAAATAGTTAAATGGATAAAGATAGAAAAACAAAAAAAATAAAAAAATAAACAGATGAGATTCGAACCAACGACCTTAGACGTAACGACCGCCGGCGTACGAGCTCGGCTATTCAGCGTAATTGGAATAATATATTATGGATGTGCCATGCATACATGGATGTGCGTGCGTGATTGGTCTATGGTGGTAGATAGCCACTGACGTCACACTGACGTACACTGACGTCACGACTATACTTTGCTTCAAGGAAACATATGCCCACCTCATAATATAGATAGATGGTAGAGTATAGATAATATATATATTGACATTCTACAGACAGAATAATATATGTAAGTATATATATCAT